>NC_056741.1:1545880051-1545955051 GCF_019279795.1 Protopterus annectens
TTAAACAGTCACATGGCCACGGGCTGCAGGAGTCTGTGCTCACAGGTGAAAGCATGGCTGCAAGTAATGGCCATTAATCACACATGTGCATAGTGCAATTAACAGTTAGCATTCTCCTGTTCAGGTGCTGTTCATAGGTTCATAGTTAGGTTCTAGGCTATCGGTCCTGGGGCCTATACAAGCCCAGCCAAAAAGGTACCCTGGCTTTTGCCACCCAAGAAAATTATTTTCCTGTGTCACTGTTGAGCAGAGCCACAGAGGTGATCCCCGGGGTGAATTTCCTATTTCCCATCCAGTCATCAAGATTTTTCTTGAAGAGTGCTAATGAGGAGCTTTGTTTGATATAGATAGGTAGTTTATTCCAGAGTATGGGAAGTCTCTGGGACAGGAATCTATCCCTCCGGCATGTTCTGTTTATTGTGGTGACAAGGTTTAGGTCCTCGGAGGGATTGGGATTTCTTTAAGTGCAGCATGTCCAACAGCTCTGGGTTTGACATAGCTTTGTATGTTAGGCAGAGATCACCTCTGAGTAGGCGATATGCGACGGAGTAAAGCTGAAGTTTTTTGAGACGGTCAGCGTAGGGCATCTGTTTGAGGCCGGTAATCCTCTTTGTGAGGTATTTCTTCGGCCTTTCCAGTTGGTGGAGATGTCTTGTGAGGTATATACCAAAAGGGGCGTTGTACTCTATAATGGGTCTAATGAGTGATGAGTAGAGGGGAACAATGACCTCTTTTTTTCTGGATGAGAAACCTTTTGTGATGAGGTGTGCCACGTAGAAGGATTTCCTGACTACTGTGGCGATGTGATTATCAAAGGAGAGACTACTGTCATCTGTGTCCCAAGGTCTCTTATCACACTTTCAGTGTTAAGTATACTACCGCCTATGTTGTAGTTCATGGGTACAGAGTTTTTACCAAAGGGGATGACAATGCACTTTTTGGCATTGAGCTTGAGGCCATGGCTTTGACACCAGACATCTGTCTCAGTGAGGCCCTTTTGTAGGATGTCCACATCGTTAGGAGTTTCGATTATGGCTCCTAGTTTGCAGTCATCTGCGAACTTCATTAGCCAAAGACCTTCTGTGTTAGCCTGTACTTCAGAGAAGTAGATACCAAACAGGAGAGGACCCAGGACTGAACCCTGTGGTACTCCACTTGTCACTGGTCTGAAGTCGGATTTGGAGTCTGCTACTTTCACAGTGTGGGTTCTGTCAGTGAGCCAGTTGGTAACCCATCTTGTGACATAGGGATTTATACCTAGTTTAGTGAGTTTATCTATAATTCCAGATTGGGAAATGGTGTCAAAAGCCTTGGCAAGATCTAGATAGGCTGTGTGAACCACCTTACCCTTGTCTACGGCTTTGGTGACTGCTTCAAAGAAGTCTATCAGGTTTAGGAGACATGATCTGCCTTTTACAAACCCAAAATGGGTGGGATCCAGAGTTTGGAGATTACCAATGTCTTTGTTTATAACTTCCATGATGATACGTTCCATGGCCTTGAAGACCAGACTCGTCAGGCTAATGGGGCGGTAGTTCCCGGGGTCTGTGGTGGCTCCCCCCTTGTGGAGTGGGATAACTGTTGTTGTGCACCATTCAGCAGGCACAAAGCCTGAGGTGAGGCTATGATTGAATATGGTACTTAGGTGGGGTGCCAGTTTGTTCTGTAGTTCATGTAGAATGCAGCCTGGGATGTTGTCTGGTCCCATGGATGTTGTGTTCTTGGCTTTGGAGAGTGTGGTTTTTACCTGTGCAGCTGTGATTACAGGAACTTTGCATAGGGGGTGAGAGGGGGGTAAAGTTAGCACTTAATCTATCTGCCAGGATGTTGGCAATATCAGTTGGGTCTGTATATTTAGTGCCATTGTGCTGTAACTCAGAGCAGATCTGAGTGTTGCCATTCAGATTCTTGACATAGCTATAGAATGCTTTGTGGTTGTCTTTAGAATCAGTGGCGATTTTGTTTTCGTAACTAGCTTTGGAGGATTTTATCAGGGATCGCAGCTTCTTACTGAGGCTGACCAGGGAGCTCCTCCACTCGTGGGATTTTACTCTCTTTTGCAAGAGTTTCTTCCTTCTGTTGTACAGTTTGTTTATGGCAGGGGACCACCAGATTGGCTTTCTTTTTTTGGAGGATAGCGTCTTGGTTCTGTTTGGGATAGCATGATCCATGCACTCATGTAAGTGCTTATAAAGTGCAATTGTGTAGGATTCAGTAGTCATAACTGTAGTGTCATAACTGTATTGTCCATCTGCATGGTTGTCATGAAGTTCACCACTTCTGTCTTAAGAAGCATGAAGTTGGCTTTGGAGAATTTTTTTATTATGGTTTCCCTAAATGGGGATGGAGGCAGGATGTGGATATCTAGGGTAATTAGCTTATGGCAGGAACGGACCAATAAGGGATCGACTTCAGGTGTGGAACACCGGTCACTCATATTGGTAATGACTAGATCTAGGATATTGTTGCCCCTGGTGGGAGTGTGGATAAGTTGATCCAGGGCATTGGAGTTTATGAATTCCAGAAAGCGTTGAGTGAAGGAGTTGGTACATTAGTAGTTTTCCCAGTTAATGGTGGGGTAGTTGAAATCGCCCATTATTAGGGTGTTTGGTTAAACCCTAATATTTTCCAGTACATCAAGAAAAGAGGAGTGGAAATCCTGGGGCATGGTGGGTGATCTGTAGCAAGCTACAATTTGGATTGCAGTTTTGCCCAGAGTTAGTTGCACTTGGATAACCTCGGCTGCATTATGCTGAGCAACTAGCCTGGAGGTGTGGATATCCTTAATGAATATGGATACACCTCCACCTTTGGTGTTCCGGTCCATGTTACATGGCCAAAAAGTGTGGTATGAGTTATAGCCTGGTAGTGCAGGGATGCTCTCTGGAGCCTTCAACCAGGACTCGGTCACTGCACAGATATCGATGTTCTCCATTTTAAGGAGTGCCTCGAGTGAGTGTATTTTGAGATTTAGACTTCTGGCATTGAGTAGCATCACCCTCAGTTTTTGCTTGCCTGTTCCTGTTACAGTGGTGAATTTGTCATTTGAACCTTGCCTAAAAAAGGCACTACAGGGTCGGCAAAAACCTTAGCCAGTATCCGGAATCCCAGGGGCGACAGGTGCAGGCCATCTCTGGCAAAGCATTGTGGTCTGTCAACCATGTCATCCCAGGCAGACAGATACTGGATCCCTTTAGAATGGCACGAGAAGCTTAGCCAATTGTTGAAGTCAATCATTTTGTCCTTGTACTGTGGCATCATACTGGGTGATGGCAGAATGCTACTCAGGGCTAGGGTCATACCAGCCTGGGCTACAAGATCGGAGAGCTCTTCCATGTCTCTTTTCATGTAGTCCAGGGAGGTACGTCTCAGGTCGTTCACACCAACATGGACAATGACAGAGTCATATTTGTACTTGTTGTGGAGTGACCTGAGTGTGTGGGTTATGTGGCAGATCCTGGCACCCGACAGGCAGCTGACAGTAACCTTCTTGTTTAGCCTGGTGAGTGGGATATCAGTGTGCCTGACTACAGAGTCACATATGACTAGTGTGTTGGGTACGTTGTTTTACCTTATTGGCTGTGGTTGAGTGGCACACTGAGTCTGCGGGCTATGTGTCATTTGGGTTGTGTTGGGGGGGTGGAGGTTGCTTGCATTTCTGCTTTGGAGGTCTCTGTTGCTTGAGCAGATTATTACTGAGAGCCTCCGCAAATGTTTTTGTATTTCTATGTGTGGATTTTGGTGGTGTAGATTTAGTGAGACTATGTGATGAGTGTGGTGTGGTGCAAGTGTTTACCTTCTCCTCTTGACTGTCAAGTTCAGTCTTGATTGGAGAGAGCTTCACCTCCAGTTTGGCTAGATAAGTGCATCTCTCACAGGTTGTAGTGTTGGGTGGTAGGAGGAGAGGGTTGTCTGTGTACATGAGGCAATTTCTACATTGCCCCAAGATGCCCAGATTCATCAGATAGACAGGAGAGAACACTGGGAGCTGACCCTTGGACATGCCTGAATAAAAAAACTATTTTCCTCTAGATAAGTGAGGAAAGTGAGTACAGGACCTGTTTTTCTCCAAGCAAGTGAGGAAAGTAAGTACCAAAACTGTTTTCCTCTAGGTAATGAGGAAGGCTGAGTGCAGTAGTAATTAGTAGGTTATTTAGTGCTTACAAGTTCTGAACAAGTGCTAATCATGAATAAGCAAATTCAAGTGCTAAAAGTAAGAATCTGTATCTGGACTAAACTAGTTACAAGAAAGGAGGGAAACAAGTGTAAATGAGGGTTTTTAAATCAGAAAATCGAGAGAGCTGGAAAAACTGCCCAAATGGCCAATAACTACAATTTCTGGGCCAGAACCATTCCTTATGTGGTAGATAGGTTACCTAGTGCTTAACACTCCCACTGATAAGCTAGAAGGCTTCCCTCCAACACAGAAAGCTTTGGGGGGGGGGGGGGGTCAGAAGCTTACATACAGTCCTGGATACAGCAAATCTGAATCTGGACTATACTAGTTACAGGAAAGGTATATATATATATATATATATATATATATATATATATATATATATATATATATATATATATATACATATACAGAAAAGTAGCTAAAACAGCAGTCAAAACAATTCAAATACAGTGCAAGCTAGCACACTTGAGTATGTTGCAATGTTAGACCAAACAGTTTAAAAAAAATGCAATTAAATTAAAAATGACTAAAAACAATGCAGAAGGAGTCTATTAGGTAGAATGAGGTAAAGAGATGGGACTGGGGGGAGTGTCCCAGATCAAATCTACAGTGGGGGCGGGCAACTGCAAAAACCTCCAAATGTAAACAACAACACAGGAATAGAGAGGGTGGGTATGGGAAAACCAATACCTTCAGCAGAGATCTGAAAAACTATACAGTGAAGCAAAAATAACAGTGTAAAACTCTGAAGTCAGCCAGCAATGATATAAAATTAGTCAAACAACAATTACCAGTACACAACTCTGAAGTGCCAGAAAAATATACTCAGCTCTGTATATCTCCAGATAGTTTGAAGAGTACTCTTTCAGGACACAGGAAGGCTCCAACAATGATATGCAGACATTTTTACTAAGAGGGTCTAATTTTATGCAAGTAATCCTTGAGATGGTCAGATAACATGCAGGATGCAAAACCAGTTATACCAACTTAAGACACAGAGAAATAGGGGGAGGGAAAACACCTTCAGCAGAGACCTGTGAGAGGAATGAGTTAAGAAATCACATTCCTCTCAACAGTTGGAGTGTCACGGAATGGTCACACTACCTACCCATACTTCTCAACTGTCCACTTTCTTGGTCTGTTCCTCATAAAAATTGTAGTTTTCTGGCAAATTACTGGGATGATCTGAGAATTGAGGTCACTAAGTAATTGCATACTTTTGAGTTTAAAACTTCAAATCCTTCAGAAAATGTATGATACAACAAAGCCTGTTACTGTAGCAACTTTCTAAGTTTCTAAGAACAATATTTAAAATATGCCCCTATTTTTGAGCCTTTGTCCAGTCATTTTGTATGGCTTTGTCCAGATTTCTGGCACTAAGAGGTTGAGCGGTAACATACCTCTCAACTGTCAGATTTTCACAGACTATCCAGATTTTGCAAAGCGATGACATAAGATTTAAAAAAAGCACAGACATTTGAGTTTTGGACTTCATATCCCGTCAGAAAGTATATAATAATACACCTGTTAGTCTCGCAACCTTTACATTTATAGGAGCAGTGGAGCAATGCTTTGTCCAGATTTCTTATTCTTAGTGTTGAGTGGTATACACACTATGCTTTATGTTTTAGGCCACTGTTCTTCAACTGTTGTATTGCCAAGGGGTGAAGTACTCTGCCCTGTTTGCACCCTACCAGAAACTGATGCCCTTCAAGTCAGGTATTCCATTGAAGTAGACTGTGGACTTTATGCCTTACTGATTGGCGCTTGCTTAAGGAGGTTTGTAGCAGATGTTATTTTGTGCTTTGGTTTCCCCAGTTAATTCATGGTGTTGAAATTCAACTTTTTGTCAGTTTTTGAGTGGGAGTGGGTACACACACACATACACATACACACTCACACACACACGTAATATGATGCAGTTAGCAGGTAGTTAATTTGGGGTGGGACTAGCAGTGCTTGCTTAATAGGCAGGTTGTACTTTTGTCTGGGCTAGGTTCAGATAATTTATGAAGACAGTTATTTGGTACTGAGTTAGTATAGTCATTCCGTTTCATTCTTTCAGAGGATTTACTGTTGTCTTTTATTTTGCAAATTACAGAAGTGCACAGTTTGCATCAGCAGGTAGCTCCAGGGAAGTGGAATCGACAGCTGATGGATGCTGCTGTGGTGGATATTCCAGCCACTGGAGTGGTGCGTAATGAGGTCACAGATGGGGGAAGTGCAGAGTTTGCATCAACCGGTGTCTCAAAGGAAGTGGACTTGACAGGTGATGGATGCTACTGCACTGGATCTTTTGGACACTGAAGTGGTGATTAATGAGGTCACAGGTAATAATACATTGTTAGGTGCTTATTTAGGCAAGTCAGAGTTGGTGCAGTCTGGGAATAGTGTGGGGACAGGTGAGGATGAGGATGGGGTACATCAGGGGCAGGGTGAAGCAGGTGTTTAGGTTTGATTATTGGAAGTTTGGGGTCATCCACAGGTGGGGTGGTGTCACAACAGCACAAGGTTGGGTCGAACTTTGGGATCCAGATGGGTGATTGGTTAGCTAAGCAGGGCCTGGGGCAAGGGATAGGGTGGTCTTTTGACCCCCCCTCATATATCTACTTTTAGTTAAATGGAAAGATCTGGAAAGGGGTGTATGTAGCTCTTTTGAATTAATTGATGTGGATGATTGATGTGGATGGGGTTCAACATCTGATGGAATCAGAAACAGCAAACAGTAAAGACCTGTGGAGGCTTTAGCACCCTTGGGGCAGGGGAAGATAGGTAGACTGTGGCCAAGGACATGAGACAAGTGGGGTTAGGCTTCATTTATTACATGGCAGTTTGGTTGGAGAAGGATACTGCCTTGGCCTTATCACTCCTGGCTTATTTTCTCATGATCTGTGAGGCACAGCATCTGTGGGTGGGGAATTCTTGCTTGTGATACAATCAGAGGTTTTGAAAGCAGAAGGTGGTAATTAAGTCACTGCGGTGGAATGTGAGATATCTTGACATTTGGTTAACCACTATAGTAGATAGTCTTGGAGCTGTTAGCATAGGGTTAGGTTGGGGGGGTTGGGATGGGGTTATGCTGGGCCGTAATTCAGGGGTGTTGCTTGTGGGTGGTATATAGGTTTCCATACATCTGTTTGAAGTGTACGGGTATGCATTCAGCTGTGCAGGTGGCAGACGAGAAGGTACGTTGATTAATTTGAGTTTGCAGCAGTCTGAATTGGGTGGGTTACCTTTGTCATTTCCTGGATTTCAGGGTAGGCGGGATTGTGGGAATTTTTTGGGGGGTGGAGAAGGGGGGTGTCCTTCCGTTAGTCAAAGAGAAGACAGGAGGATGCATTTTCCCATTAATGTACAGGTATTGCGTCAACTGCTCATGCAATTCCTGATTCATCAGTTGTGGACAAATTAATAAATGTTTTTTTTTTTTTTCTGAGGGATTTTCTATTAAATCAAGGGTGGGAGAAGAAGGGTCTGTTTGTAGGAATCTGCATTCCTTGCAGGGGAAGGAAGGCATTTTGAAGTTTTGTTGGAGTAGGAATGGCAGGTGGGTATGTTGTTGGGTCTGTTTGATACTCCTCCATTTAACAGCTTTAAGGTTTTCACATTGGGGTTGTTTCCTAAGAAGGCAACAGAACATTTAATTTGATTCACCATTTGTCTTATCCAAAGAGAAATTCTGTGAATGATTTTGTTTTGGGACTCTGGTGTAGGTAGATATTGGATCTTTTTTTTTTTTTTACTTTATTAGTGGTTTGGTAGGAAGAGTGGCCATGGCTGGGCAAGGTACTTTAGTTTAAGTTTTACTATGACAAGGTACGCTGATAGGATGCTCTGTGGCCTGTGCCACTTTCAGAGGTTTAGCACTTCTCTCCATTGGATTTGGCAGCAGTGGGTGGGCAGCCAAAAGTGGCATGTTATCTGAATGGGAAGGTGTATAGTAGGGCTTTGCTAGATTTTAGTAAATATGTGTTGCAGCTGTCTGAGAAGGAAGAAGTTTGGTTGGAAGGATTGTGATTGAAATATCTGGCTCAGGTTTTGGAACAAGTTTAGGCAATTCCATCAGTCATGATGGACTTAGTGGTGATTAGTATAGTTGCATGGGTGGCAGGGTTACATGACTTTATTAAATCTTGGACTTTGGTCCATATGTTGAAGGGTTTGGGTAGGGTTGGTAGTGTGAAGACTGATAGATGATGACAACTGACATGACAAGTTTTGATGGTTTTGTTGTGGGGATTTGCAATGGTAAATGGAGATTAATTGGACTATACTTTATGGGGGATGTTTGCTTTATGGATGTATTATAGAGCTCTTAGGGTGTCAGATTTGTTTTGGTCATTAGTTTTAGTGTTTTTTGCTTCTGTGTATTTGTGTAAATATAAAATGGATCAGTTGGGCAAGGGCTGGCAGATAGTATTGGGAAAAGACAGGAATGGTTGGTTGTGTCTGGTGGGTTGAGCTTAGAGGTTGCTGTAGTCTCATGTTGGGGAGCCCTCACTATGTAATTTTGATTGGTAGAGGGCAAGGTGGTGACATGTAATATATTTGTATATATGAGGAGGAGAGCTTTTCAGTTTTGCTTTTCTGGGAGGGAGATTTCCCATTCATGCTTTGTGCATTGTAGGGTTATCTGATTTAGCGAGGGAAGGCAGATTAACTGAAGTCATTAAAAGGATGGGTTCTTGGTCATCAAATGCTTTCTTATCTTATATTAGATAATTGGGTACAGTGACTGGCTTAGTATTAAATTATTTTCTAGGAAAGGAAGTCTCATTTTGGTCATTCCTATATCCACTGGGTGGCAAAAGGGGGTTGCAGTTAGGCCAGATGGCACACAATTGGGTTGGCATTTTTTCGGGTGGCATTCAGCTCCTTAGAATCCTGTTAGTACATTTGGCAGGTAATGATTTGGGGATAATTCCAAAGTTACAGTTGGTAGTTAGAATAAGTGAGGATCTGTTTATTTTAAAGAAGTTATATTCAGGTTTGTGTATTGTGTGGTCGGAGGTAATACCACAATTATTTTGGCTTTGGAGAGGACTCATCAATTTGTTAAATTTAGGGTAGCTAGGCAACTTGCTGCTTTGGGTATTTATATGATAGGGCATAGGATGTTGATGACAGTGATTCAAGTTTGGATCACAGAGGATGGAGTACACCTGAATGATTTTGGTGAGACCTCTTCAATGCACACTTAAGTTTACTTTGGAGGGTTTGCTGAAGGTTTTGGAGTGAATGAGGGGAAACAGCCTGTAAGAGGCTGTTTGGCAGAGAAGATGGGTAGGTTTGTCCCTCTTCTGTCCCCCCACTGGTGATGGATGCTTAATTCAATGAGTTAGGGAATGAATGCTGCTTGATAAGTAAAAGTAAGTGAGCGGAGGTGAGGATGTTGCTTGATAAGTAAAAGTAAGCGAGAGGAGGTGAGGGCACTGCTTATTTGGATAGGGTAAGCGAGGTTACACTGCCTTAGTAAATGGTTACATGGATGTTCATGATGTGATCAATAAATGAAAATATTGTTCAATAAAGTTATGTTTATGTAAGTTTAATAAAGGTTGTCAAATGTCATTTGGTGTGGTGTGTTTATTGAAGGGAACCAGGACAAATGAGGTTTATGAACAAACCAGTTTGTCCCGGGACATCTCCAGGTGAAGATCAGGTACGAATGGTAATGGAAGTTAACATGGTAGTGGAAGGAAGTTATTGTGGTGAGAATGGAAGGGGTAAATTGGGAAAGTAGGAGGGTTGGGAGAAACTGAAGTAACTGCAAGGAGAAGCTTAACTAGTTTTGAGTTAGTGTACCTGTGTAAGGGATCAAATTCTGACATGAACTTGCTAACCTGCCTTCCCTCCCTCTTTTAGGAACATTGAGGGTCCTGTCATTATTTTTATAGGTTATGTGTTTAGGCAGGCAAGAGGGGTAGATTTCTCCCTTTTCTGTTCTCCCTCTGGTGTTGGATGTTTAATTCCACAAGTTAGAGAATGAAGGTGAGTGATGGGACACTACTTGGTAAGCAAAATAATATGAGAGGAGGTGAGAATGCTGTTTATTTGGTTAGGTGAGTGAGGTTATGCTGCTGTAGTAAATGGTTATTGTGATGACACACTACTGGACCAGTAATCAAGAAACTTTCATCCACTTGCACAACAAATTATTTTCAGTAATCTGGCATGGCCAACACAGGGGGGGTTTCCAAAGCTCCTTTAAGCTTCTATAATGCCTGCTCAGATGCTGGGGTCCACACTACCTTATCTGGCCTGTTTTTCCTTGTCAGGTTTGTAAGGGGAGAAGCTATGGTACTATAGCTGGGGATTAACTTTCTGTAGTATCCTGCTGTCCCTAAGAATGCCCTCACCTGCTTTTTGGTATCAGGGGCAGGCCATGTCTGAATGGCTTCCACTTTGAAAGGTTCTGGTCTGATGTTACCACTCCCCCTCTATGTCCCAGGTAAAAGACCTCTGCTATACTCACCTGACACTTACTGGGCTAAATGGGCAGCTCCACCCTCTGTAGTCTGCTCAGCACCTCTCTGAAGGTGCTCTTTCCAGGAATGGCTGTAGTTAGCAATATCATCCAGGTAAGCAAGGGCAGAATCTCCTGCTCCTGCTAGGATACAATCTACCAGCCTCTGGAAAGTCACTGGGACATTTTTCATCCCAAAGGGACCTTGTGAACTCATACAAGCTGAAAGGAGTGACAAAGGCTGACCTTTCTCTAGCGTTTGGAGTCAAGGACAACTGCCAGTAGCCCTTGGTAAGATCAGTAGTGGCAAGATACTTAGCCCCACCCAGCTTCTCTTAGCTTCATCCATCCTAGGCATGGGGCAAGCATCTGACTTTGTGTGACTGTTTAATTTTCTGTAGTCCACACAGAACCTGGTACTGCAATCCTTCTTTGGTACCAGCACCACTGGGGAGGCCCAGTGACTGCTGGTCTCCTGGATTACCTCTAGTTCCAACATTTCCTTTATCTTCTCCCTCAGAGTATGTTTGATTCTCTTAGGCACCCTATAAGGGGCCTGCTTAATTGGCCTTCAGGGTCCTACATCCACATGGTGCTACACCAGGTTAGTTCAGCCTGGTTTGTCAGTGAACATGCCCCCAAACTCCTGTAACACTGCTCTGATTTCTGGAGCCTGGGTAGGGGATAGCTGCTTGGACATTGCCTCCTCTTCCACTGAGGTGACAGTCAAAGCCTCACTGAGGAGATCATTCACCAGATCCCTCTCAGACTCCTCCTGCCATCCACTGCAAACACTCAGCACAGGTACTTTCTGTCATTGTAAAGTTTCATCATGTTAGCACGGTACAGTTTGTGCCCCTGCCTTGCAGTTCTACCATGTAGTTAACATTGCAGACCTTCCATACCATTTTGAAGGGTCCCTCCCAAGCTGCCTGCAGCTTGTTGGGTCTGACAGGAGTGAGAAACATAGCCTGCTGCCCCACAGCATACTCTCTAGCTGGAGCATTCCTGGGAAACTAGACCTTTTTCTGCTGATGGGCTTCTGCTAGGTTCTCCTGGACCAAGGCCATGGATTCCCTGAGCCTTGTCCTGAGGTTTAAGACATATGCCACAACAGATTCCTTGAGGGATTCACACTCACTCTCTAACTCATCACAAATCAGATCTAGCGGTCCCCTCACCTAATGCCCATAAAGCAACTCAGAGTGAAAAAATGATTGATTTCTGGGGCACCTCTCTGTAAGCAAACAACACATGGGGCAAACATTTGTCTATCCCTCTTAAACTAGTCTGCAAATGCCCCTAGCATGGCTTTTAGTGTAGAGTTTGAACTGTCCACAAGACCATTAGTCTGAGGGTGGTAGAGGATGGTCTTTAGTTGCTTCATTCCTCAGCAGTCCCACAGACAAGGCAGCAGGTTTGACATGAAATTGGCACCTCTGTCAGTCAGTATTTCTTTTGGGAACCTAGCCTGCTGAAAATCTTTAACAAAGCATTTGCCACCTTTTCTGCCACAATGGAGGACAGGGCCACTGCCTCAGGGTATCTAGTAGCATAATCCACTACCACTAGCATATACTTCTTTCCTGTGGAACTTTTGCACTCTGTGGCCCCACAATATCCATAGCTACCCTCTGAAATGCCTCCTCAATCACAGGCAAAGGCACCAAAGGAGCTTTGATCTTGTCTCCGGTTTTGTCTACCTTTTGGCACTGCTCACAGGTCTTGCAGTACCCTGTTACATCCCTGGAAATGCCATGCCAATAAAAGTTCTGCATAATATGTCTCTTGTTACACTTTATGGCCATATGACCTGCAAAGGGAATATCATGGGTTATGGCTAGAAGTGCAAGACGGTAGGCTCTGAGCACTACCAACTGCTGTATTACCTCACCTTCTAGCCCTCCCTCAGGGGTCCACTGTCTATACATTAACCCTTTGTCCCAGTATACAGATTCCCCTTTTCCTTGAGAATCAGGTGCCTCCCTGACTACCTCCCTCAAGCCTTGTAATGTAGGGTCTGAGAACTGAACCTGTCTCCACTATCTCTTTGTAACCCTTCCCAGCTCCCTTCAACAGGAAGTCTGCTATCCTCTGACAGTGGTGCCTCACAGTCAGCCTGGGTACTACTACTCACCTCTTCACTTGCAGTCACTCTGTCCAAGGGAACATCAGTACCCGCAAGCAGCTGTGACTCACCTTCAGTCTCACTTCTACAGGGTAGCTCCCTCCCTGAAGTCCCACCTCACCAGTCCTGGCTTAAAGAGCACAGTTTGTCTGCCCCCCCCCCACACACACACACAGGCTACCAGACCCACATGCTTGTCTCCAAGCCTGACTGTGTATAACTGCATGCACACAAGGCATTGCATTATCAAAATCATTCCATATCAAGACATCTGCAGGGATATCTTCAAACACACCTACTTGCTTGCTTCCTTTTCCACCCTCCCAGCCAAGGTGAACCGTAGCCAAAGGTATTTGGAATGGGATCTCTACTAAAGTTCTGAATGGAGTAGACTGCCCAAGCAAATAGTGCTCCTCTTTAACCATTACAGGCTTCACAATGGTTAGGTCAGAGGCTATGTCTTTCTTAGTAGTGACCTGTTTTCCATCTACTAAGATAGGATATAACCTATTGTGGTAGTTTGGTACCCTTGTTGTCTGCAGACAACTTACCACTGTCATTCTTTCCTTATCTCTTGCTGGCTCCCCCACCTTGCCTCTGTGAACATCTATATGCTACATGGGCCCACTGGTTACATTTAAAACATTTAACCCTTGGTCCTGGCCATGTATTTTGAACTAGTAGCTTCCTTGCTACTGGCAGACTCAGTTTGGGTGATATAGGCTGCCACCATGAATTTCTTTAGGCCTATGACCAGCACTGTGCAGTGATGCCCTGCTTGCTAGGTATAGGTCTCCTGTTTACCTCAACTCATCTGCGGTATTGCATTCCCTATCTGCCAACCAGATTCTCATGTCCTCAGGCAAGGTGCTAAGGGCTTGTTCCCTCACCACAATGTCTGCCAGCCGTTCAAAAGTGGTGAACAGACACCCACCCATGAAAATAAGTGCTTAGTTCAGCAATGTATTCACAAACACTTTCAACTGCCTTGTGTCTGTGCTCACAAAACTTTTTTATAAGCTTCAGGTGTTAACTTAAAACACTCTAATAAACAATTTTAACTGTACTATATCTTAAGCAATCAGTGTCAGACAATTTAGAAACAGCAGTTGCAGCTTTACTATAGAGTAAGGGGGTCAGGAACCATACCCAGAGCCCTTTGTCAACATTATATATATATTTTTTTTTATCAAAAATCTTTTATTGAACATTATACTTTTTACATACTGTTGCTCATCTAGTCAGGATAAAACAGACAAACAGTTGTGGGTTTGGTTCAAGAAGCTTTATTACTCACAAACACATCAGGACTGAGGCTTAGTAACTTAAAATTAAATAAACTTACAAACAGACTGACTACTACACTCATACATGTTAACACTCTGTTCTCAAAATGGCAATGCTGCCTGCACATGCTCACTATAGATATATATATATATATATATATATACGTGCCTATATCTGGAAATACTTCTTAAAGTTGCACACACACGCACACGCACACACACACACACACACACACACACACACACACACACACACACACACACACACACACACACAAACTCTCTGTTCTACATCCTCCCTCTTTCAGAAATATATTGTATACCAAATGACAGTAATTAGTGACATGGAATTATACAAAAATGATCTTTTGACATGCAATTATACAGAACTAATTTTTCACATGCAATCAAAAAAAATTAGACAAATTTGAAACAATCATGTCCAGGTTGCTGTGTATTTTACACTAGGTCCAGAAATATGACCCAATTGTGTAACTTAAAAATCAGAATTGGATCTAGCAATGGGGACTGTCTTCAAGGAATGTTCAACTCTGGGAACATCTGGGATATCATCAGGAATGGGAATGGATACTGATACATGTTCTACAGTATGAACATTGTCAGGGCTGCTCTGAGATCTAGAGTCTGTATCACAGGTACAATGCTGCAATATCATTTCAGACACCAGAAGAAGATACCTGCAAATTGTTCTGTACTCTGTACCCTCAGTTTCCACTAAGTAAGATCTTGGCTCAGCACATATGCCTCTCACTTGACCAATTCGATCAAAGTCTTTCACCGTTTGCATCCTCATTGTCTCTCCCTCTTTTAATGGATGAGGAAATCTGCTCATTTTATCATAGCTAGACTTCTGAAAGGAACGCTTCTTAAAGAGTTGAGCTTTGATTGCTCTGGTGTTTTTAGCATTAGGCACCAGCAAACTAGAACTGATAGGCAAGGTTGTTTTGGTTTGCCTGAATAGAAGTCACTGAGCAGGCGAGCCTAGTAAGTGATTACTGGGTATATTTCTGAGATTAAGTAAATACAAGAAGACATCAGTATTGTCATGCATTGACCTCTCTAGTAATTGCTTTGCACTCTGTACTGCAAGTTCAACAAGACCATTTGACTGTAGGTATTTCGAACTACTAGTAACATGGACAAAGTCCCACTCTTTTGCAAATTTCTGAAACAATTGACTGGTACACTGGGTACTGTTGTCAGAAATAACTTTGTGTGGATTACCATGGACTGAGAAATGATGTTTCAACTTAGTAATAATAGCACTGGAAGGTAGGGAGCAAATTGATCTTAAACCAATTTGAATAAGAGTTTACCAACACTAAGTTATGCTGATTATTCTGCTCCAATATGTCAGTGGCTACTGTTGACCAAGGTAGTTCAGGAATCTAGCTTAGCTGAAGTGAAATTAAGGGCTAATAAGGTAAAACATAAATAATAAAAACAAGTATAAATAAACAATTTTTCATAATAATCCTATTACATTTAATCACACGTAGTACCATCATATACACACTACATACCTATCTTGTAGAACTTTTTAACAAAACAATAATAATTTTTTAACAATTTTTTAACAATGACTAACAATTAATATATATTTTTAATTCATTAATTTAGTAACTCTTTCTTAAATGAGTTTAGGCATTTAATTATATATACATACACAACAACAATACGTTTATTATCATTGTTTTATGAAATGTTCTACATGAGACATATTATGAGAATTTTATATATATGTATTTTAATTATATATATGTATTTATACGAAACTACACATGAAAACTTATAGGTGACTTTATTTATTTATTTATTTATTTATTTATTTATTTATTTATTATTTATTATGAGACTATATAAAGAGTATTTTAACTAATATGTATGTTAACCAACTATGGGTATAACATATAGTTTTTTAAAAAAATTATGGAGTTTATACACATATACACATACATTTTGTTAGGAATAGGTTTATCCTGTAAGGGTAATTGTATTTATTAGCTGTGTGATTACTATGGTTATGTTATATAGTATAGACCAACAACAGTATACCAGCATACCTATGTATTAATTTATTGCTTGTTTTTTAAATTTCTTAACATTCTGTCAATCTTATAACTTTCAATTCTAAGGCAAATACTACTTAGCCACTATTTGTTATTAACTGTTTCTACGTGAATTTTAAAACCACTTACTCATTGTTTTTTTAAAAAATCATCAAGTTTTTTTACATCACTAATTACTGAACTAATTTACCAATCAATCAATTAGAAGATGTGTAAAAGCCTCTGTGTAGTGGTAAGAATCATTCTGATGAAGTTTCCGGAGAGGAAACGAAAGCGCTCAATTGAACTGTTTTTTGTTTTGTGTGAATAAATTTAATCTGTTTACCACGGACTGCAGAGTCTTATGAGAGGATTTGTTACAACTGGAGACTTTCGCTTATATTGTGAGACTGTTCATTACGGACTGCAGCGTTCTATGAGAGGATTTGTTACAACTGGAGACTTTCGCTTATATTGTGAGACTGTTCATTACGGACTGCAGCGTTCTACGAGAGGAACTGTCATATCTTGAGATTACTTCTTACATTGTGAGAGTGTCTACACTGTGAGACTGCCTTTATTGGTTTTTCCTGTTACCGGGGAACTTCATTTGGTTATTAGCTGAAGTGACTCTTTTTGCAAATGCAATTTAGTACTATTGCATACTGAACAAGATGAAAGCACGTTATCAATGTCCTTTGACAGAGAAGGCCAAAATGCTATGCCTCTCACCCTTCTTTTGGTAGCTTGGAACCTGGGTGGCCATGATGCCAAATCTGAATGTATTCATGTTGTAAGGAAGTAGGAACAATAACTTTTGGACCTTTGAAAATGATACCATATTCCGTCAGTATCTCATCTCTGTATGGAAAATAAGTCCGTACTTCTGGCGGTACACAAGATTGCTTTGATGGCCTTCCAGCATTGATGAAGTGGTTGATCTTCTGCAAAATTGGATCAGTCTTTGTATGATCTCTTAGCTCATCAAGTTTCATGGTAGAAAAATTACACACTTCCTTAACATCAAAGTCAAAACTCTCTGCATCAAGCTGTTCTGTGGTATTGCTGGGTAATCTGAATAAGGTATCAGCCAGATAAAGAAGTTTGCCTTTTGTGTAGACCATTTTGAAATTATACTTTTATAATCTGAACATCTTTCTTTGCAGTCTTGCTGGAGCTGAATGCATTGTCTTCTTTAAAATAGTGTTTAGATGTTGATGATCAGTTTTGACTTGGATAGCTCGGCCATAAATATAATAATGGAACTTCAACCATGTGAACACAATTGCCAAAAACTCCTTTTCAGTTAGAGCAAACTGCATCTCAGTTTGGGTAAGAGTTCTAGTTGCATAGGCAACAAGTCTGCCCACTTGAAGAATAACTGCAGGAAGTCTGGACTTTGAAGCATCATAGGAAAGAACTATTGGTCTGTGGACATCATAGTATCTCAATGTAGGCGGGTTGGCAATTTTCTGTTTGAGGTTATCCATTGCTCTCTGGTATTGTTTTAACCAAGACCAGGCAACATTTTTGCATGTCAGCTCTCTTAAAGGTGCTGATAACTCACTAAAGTGAGGGATAAATTTGCCCAAATAGTTAACCATACCAAAGAAACACTGTAGGGATTGGATATTGTCTGAAGCCGTCATTTCATGAATGGCTGCTTGTTTGGAAGGGTCTGGTCATAAGCCTGCACTGGTAAATAAATGACCTACATAAGTAACTTCTGGTAGTCTGAGTTTACACTTCAGAGGATAAAGCTTCAAGTTCAGTTCACGCACTCTGTCCAGAACTTTCCTGAGGTTTCTGTCATGCTCTGTTTCTCCATTGTCTCCAACCAGTAAATCATCAACTATTATTGCACATAGATAGCCTGAAAAAATTTGCTCCATTGCACGCTGAAAGACTTCACTGGCAGAATTTATTCCAAAAGGCATCCTGAGGAATCTGTATCTGCCAAATGGTGTGCTGAATATAGTCAGTGGTGAAGATTTGTGATCAAGCGTTACTTGCCAAAATGAACTCTTTGTATCTAAGACAAAATCAGTGGCATTTGGCATGAGGGTGGCAACCTCCTCGACTGTTCACATAGGATGATGAGGTCTCTTTAATGCCTTATTCAAGCCTTGGGTCAATGCATATTCTGATTTCATCTGAACATTTCTTATGAGCAGCTACCATGGAAGACACCTACTTAGTTGGTTCTGTGACTGGACAAATCACACCTTGCTGCACCATCTTGTCTAACTGGATCTTGACTTTGTCCTGCATAGCTATTGGAACTCTCCTCACTGGTCTGACCACTGGACTGATCTCGAGGTCTACTTTCATAGAGTATACAAACTGGAAGTTTGGCTAGCTTGTCATCGAAAACATCAGCATACTCTGAGAAAAATCACTGAAGCTGGAACTGAGACGTGTTTACATTATGGACTTCTTTGGTAAAAAAAAGCAGTTTCATTCTTAAACTGTCTCTGAGACATAATAATGACTGCACAGATCCTTTGAATGCATAAAATTGCAAGCTGTAACTGTTCCTAGATGAATAGCATGAAAGCCTTACTGAGCCTTCGGTTTGAATCTCGTCACCTCCATAAGCAACAAGCTTCGCACAATTAGCCAAATTAAATTGCTCACCAGCTCTCACTCTAGCAAATGTTTCTGCTGACATCACATTACACTTTGAACCAGTGTCTTCTGTGGGTTTACCATTGATCAGGACAGTACAAAATATTTATGTATTTTATTTATTTTTATTTTACATTTGTTTAGCGGGGAGGTCCGACTGGGCACAGCTATCCGTTTTCAGCAGAGGCCCGTGGAGAAAAGCTCCAGAACAATTGCTAACATACAATACATAAGACATTTACAAGAGAATTGTGGTTTACACATTCACTTATAAAAATATAGTAGATAATAACATATGATTACATATTTACATAAGCATAGAGATTTAAGCATACCAATTAAAAGTATAGCAGGTAGTAACATATGATGATACAGTATGTTTAGTAGAGATTATCTTGAAGATGTACTGAAGATAAGACAAGAAAGGAAAACTAAGAAAGGAAGAGAATATAGATAAGTTTATATGAGGTGCATTGACATTTTAAGGGAAATCTTTTCAGCTTAGTCTAGGGGAGAATTAGTGGGTATAGATGGGGCAGTGGGGAGTAGGCAGCAGCGAGCTGTTAAGTAACGTGTGGTAATATATAGTGCATCTGTGGGAGTTTTAAAGAGGAGGTTGGATAGTGGGTAGGGGAAAGGAGTTAGAATATGTCAGCCAGGTGTAGGCAGTTACATGTAATGTGTGATAATATATAGTGCATCTGTGGGAGTTTTAAAGAGGAGGTTGGATAGTGGGTAGGGGAAAGGAGTTAGAATATGTCAGCCAGGTGTAGGCAGTTACATGTGATAATATACAGTGCATCTGTGGGAGTTTTAAAGAGGTTGGATAGTGGGTAGGAGAAAGGATTTAGAATATGTCAGCCAGGTGCTAGACAGTTACAATTAACGTGTGATAATATATAGTGCATCTGTGGGAGATTTAAAGAGGAGGTTGGATAGTGGGTAGGGGAAAGGAGTTAGAATATGTCAACCAGGTGCTAGGCAGTTACATGTAATGTGTGATAATATACAGTGCATCTGTGGGAGTTTTAAAGAAGAGGTTAGATAGTGGGTAGGGGAATGGAGTTAAAATATATCAGCCAGGTGCTAGGTAGTTACAAGTAATGTGTGATAATATATAGTGCATCTGTGGGAGTTTTAAAGATGAGGTTAGATAGTGGGTAGGGGAAAAGAGTTAGAATATGTCAGCCAGGTGCTAGGCAGTTACATGTAATGTGTGATAATATATAGTGCATCTGTGGGAGTTTTAAAGAGGAGGGTGGATAGTGGGTAGGGGAAAGGAATTAGAATATGTCAGCCAGGTGCTAGGCAGTTACATGTAATGTGTGATAATATATAGTGCATCTGTGGGAGTTTTAAACAGGAGGTTGGATAGTGGGTAGGGGAAAGGAGTTAGAGTAGGTCAGCCAGGTACTAGGCAGTTGCATGTCCAGGAGTTGTTTAGGTGTAAATAAGCTGTTTTCTGAAGGCAGTTTTATTAGGTTGCAGCCTGATTTGTAGTTGTAAGGAGTTCCAAGTCTTGGCAATGTTGTTAGAATACAGGGAGTTACCAGAGCTGTAATGGCTTTTGGAGATTGGGATTAGTGCCTTGTTAGTGAATCCAAGTTCTCGGTTATTGGAGTAGAGGATGATCAGGTCTTGTAAGGCTGGAGTTTTGTCAGGTTGGTACAGTATTTGATGAGATAGAAGAAGTTGATCTAGAACTAAGGTGTCAGGGAGTTCCAGCCAAGAAAGCTGTTTTAGGGCCTGACAGTGGTGGATGCGGTACAAGGAGTTTGTGGTGAATTTTGCTATTTTGTTGAAGCATACTGATAGCTTGTTTAAACAACTATTGTTTAGATTAATTAGGACAAGAGAAGCATACAGTAAGGTAGAGAGTAGATGGGTATGAGCTAGGGTAACTTTATTAAAAATAACTAAACAAACATCACTAAAAACAAAATTGAAGAAAAAACACTCCAAGCCACAACATATAAGTAAGAGCTTTCATTTACTAGGATAAGCAAACTTCTTCAGACAATTAAACAATACCAAATTAATTCTTAAATATCACAAATTAAATGACATCATCAAACCAAACTTCAAACCCTGCCTACATTTAAAACGGCAACCAAAAAATACCTGCCTTAACTTGTTAAAGCTAAATATTAACTATCCTTACATACATATACTATTATAAAAAACGTTTTACATATATATATATATATATATATATATATATATAAATACAACTGTATACAAGTCATATCCAACTATTAGATAGACTTACAAGCAAATACTTATCTATACATCGCATACAATTTATATATACATAAACAGAAATATATTTTAAATAACAAAGTAACCACTCCAATCCAGAAAAAAGGGGACTAAGATATTAATGCCCTGCTGAAAATGTTATAAATATGTGAGAGAATTAATAATATTATTAATAATAATAATGGAAAAATAACTAGAGACTACCTAACAAAAGAATTTAACTTGAGAGTACACTTAATAGACAAACTGTCATTAAGTCCTGGGGGGGTATGTGCTTTACGTCTCAGCTGCCATGCTAATTCCTTTTCATCTAATTTCAAAGATGATGGACCCTCCCCTATCATTATCTACTATTTTATCAATTGCAAGAAACAGAAATTATGAGAAGGGTTAGCCTTAACATGCCTAAACAGAGCATTATTTAAATTCAATTTATTTATATTGTAAACATGCTCAGAAATCCAATTTTTTGAGGGCCTGTCTGTCCTGCCAACATAAAAGGCTGAACAATTCTGGCAAGTGCTCAAATACACAATACCTCTTGATTCACAGTTGAATCTCCCTTTAATACGATAACGTTGGTTACCCACATTAAAGGAATTAGTGGTATTAATATATTTACACATCCGACATCTCCCACATTTCAACATACCGCAATGTGCTGGATGTTCAGGAAGCCTGCAACTGTCAAGAATTGCCTTCAAATTCCAGCCTCTTCTGAAAATTACTTTTGGTAACTCACCCACCTTATCCCTAATGGTGGCATCCTCATGCAGGAAGCACCAGTTCTTAATCAATATAGATCTCAGTAATGGTGCATCCATTGAAAAGGTGGTAATAAACCCAATATCAATGCCATAGGTCGTCCGCAATGGTGCAGGCTCTCCAGTCGACACCATACAAGCTGCATCACCAGAAACATCCAGCCCTACATATGGTGCCAGGGAACTCTTCCAGAGTAGGGCTGTGTGGTACACCCGTTACCTGGACGATATCTTTATCTTATGAAGGAGTGACCGACCCATGGCATCGACCTTTGTTGACCACATCACGAGTTTTACAAACTTTTTGAGTTTTACCTGGGACTTCCAGAGTGATAAAATAGCTTATCTGGATATTGAACTTGCTAAGGACAGGACTAATGGGTGTTATATATCTACGATTTTTAGGAAATCTACATCCTCTAATGCTTTTCTACATTTCACCAGTTCCCACCCCTACCATCAGAAGAGGGTGGTGATTAAGGGCCAGCTAGTTAGAGCGGCGAGAATGGTGTCTCTTGATTGTGATTTCTTGACGGAATGTAGTCTCTTGAAGGACATGTTCCTTAAGAGGGGATACCCATTGAGACTCTTGAATCAGCTGCTCAAAGAGGTGTATGACAAAAGAACTAGGGGTGTGTTTTAACCATTATTACTTGCCATAGGGGATGGTAAGCAGCAGAATGCTTGTAATCCAGCACTGACCCTGACTGCACCTTTATTGAGTTCCTCAGTGGAGAGTTCTCTGGCACCATATGTAGGGCTGGATGTTTCTGGTGATGCAGCTTATATGATGTCGACTGGAGAGCCCGCACCATTGCAGACGACCGATGGCATTAATATTGAGTTTATAACCATCTTTTCAATGGATGCACCATTACTGAGATCTATATTGATTAAAACTGGTGCTTCCTGCATGAGGATGCCACCATTAGGGATAAGGCGGGTGAGTTACCAAAAGTAATTTTCAGAAGAGGCTGGAATTTGAAGGCAATTCTTGACAGTTACAGGCCTCCTGAACATCCAGCACATTGCGGTATGTTGAAATGTGGGAGATGTCAGATTTGTAAATATATTAATACCACTAATTCATTTAATGTGGGTAACCTACATTATCGTATTAAAGGGAGATTCAACTGTGAATCAAGGGGTATTGTCTATTTGAGCACTTGCCAGAATTGTTCAGCCTTTTATGTTGGCAGGACAGAGAGGCCCTTGAAGAATAGGATTTATGAGCATGTTTACAATATAAATAAATTGAATTTAAATAATGCTCTGGCTAGGCATGTTAAGGCTAACCCTTCTCAATAGTTTTTTATTTCCTGCCATTGATAAAATAGCAGGGGTCCATCATCTTTGAAATTAGATGAAAAGGAATTAGCATGGCAGCTGAGACTTAATGCACATAGCCCCCCAGGACTTAATGACAGTTTGTCTATTAAGTGCATTCTCAAGTTAAAATCTTTTGTTAGGTAGTCTCTAGTCATTTTTCATTATTATTAATAATATTATTAATTCTCTCATATATTTATAACATTTTCAGCAGGGTATTACTATCTTGGTCCCCTTTTTTCTGGATTGGAGTGGTTACTTTGTTATTTAAAATGTATTTCTGTTTATGTATATAATACTTTTATGCGATGTATAGATAAGTATTTGCTTGTAAGTCTATCAAATAGTTGGCTATGACTTGTACACAGTTGTATTTATATATATATATATATATATATATATATATATATATATATATATATATATATGTGTGTGTAAAAAGTTTTTTATAATAGTATATGTATGTAAGGATAGATAATATTTAGCTTTAACAAGTTAAGGCAGCTATTTTTTGTTGCCATTTTAAATGTAGGCAGGGTTTGAAATTTGGTTTGATGATGTCATTTAATTTGTGATATTTAAGAATTCATTTGGTATTGAAAGCGCTTATTTATACACTGTGGCTTGGAGTGTTTTTTCTTCAATTTTGTTTTTAGGATAACTTTACTGTTGTTGGTTAGGAAGTTTTTACATCTTAGAGTACCTAGTTTTTTGTTGACTTTGGTTATTGTATGAGCTGTGTGTTTGTCAAATTTCATATTATTGTCAATAATGACCCCTAGTAATTTGGTTTGTGTGACGGGGGAGATAGGGGTATTATCTGATGCAGAAATAGAGAATGGAGGAGTAGGTGCTGCTGCTTTGGAAGGATGAAAGAGCATAAGTTGGGTCTTTTTAGGATTTACTATTAGCTGGGAGATTGTAAGCCAGGTTTTGATGGATGTAAAAGCTTCCTGGGTCTTGATTTGAAGTTTTTGGAGGGTGGGGGGCAGAGCAGATTAAGGTGGAGTCATCAGCGTATTGAACCAGGTTTGCTAGAGGGGTGGCTTTGTGAAGATTATTTGTAAATATTGTGAAAAGAAGGGGTCCTAAGACTGATCCTTGGGGTGCTCCTAGTTTTACAGGAAGTAGGGGGGAAGGGAGTTTTTTCATTGAGCAGCTTGTTGAAGTTGGGGAGAGATAGCCCTGAAACCACAATAGAGTGGAGGTAGTTAGTTTTAATTCTGATGGTGATGTTATTAGTTTTGTATGGAAGACTGTATCAAATGCCTTGATAAGTCAAGGAAAACTGCAGACAATAGTTGGCCATTGTTGCATTGCATATTTACTAGGTTACTAAAATGGATGAGTGCAGTGGTACTGCTATGGTTGGGGTGGAATTCATGCTGAGTTTCAGCAAGAAGATTGTTGTGGAGGAGATGTGTTAGGGCCTGGGTGTGGATAAATGTTTCTAATATTTTAGCCAGTGGGGAAAGTATAGCTATAAGGCAGTAGTTTGTTAGGTCAGTGGAGATACTCCCTTTGTGTATTGGTATAATGTAGGAGATTTTCCAGAGAAGTGACACCTTTTGTTCTGAGATTGATCTGTTAATGATTATAGAGACTGGGTAGGAAATGGCTTTGGAGGCTATTTGTAGGAATTTGGCAGGTAGTTTGTTTACTGCTAAAGTGGTGGGTTTAAATTTGGTTAGGTGTCTATAGATGATGTACGTTGGTACAGGTTGAAGGGTGAAGGAGTTAGCATTATTTGATGGGATATATAGTATAGTGGGGGTTGAGGAGTGTGGGTCTGTTGACAGCTTTAATATAGAGTTGGTAAATAACTCATTGAATTGGGTGGCTGTGTTTATAGCGGTGGTATCTATGTTTGGATGAGGAGTTGGTGATTTACCTGGTTGGAGAATACTGTTTATAGCAGCCCAGAACTTTTGTGGGTTGGTATTATGCTTAGTTTGAATTTCACTATAGTATTTTTGTTTGTCTAGTCTGATCTGTTTGTTTACAGTGTTTCTCAGTTGTAAGAATGTTTGCCTATTAGGAGTAGTTTTGTTTTTGCACCAGGTGTCCCATGCTTTGTCCCTTTATTTCATAAGTTGCCTAGTGCTCTTGGTAAGCCATGGGGCATGGATGGTTTTAGTGCAGATCTGTCTTGGTGGAGCAAGTTGGTTGAGAAGGTCTAAGAAGAAGGTGTTGAAATATTCAACTGCTTCATTTAAAAGAAGTGTTACAAGAGAGGACCCGTTAGAGTGTTTAAGGACTGTATTAAGGTCATCAGCCCTGAAGTTTTTATTGTATCTGATATGTTTGAGCTAGTTCTAGTGAGTTTAGTTTGGTTTCTGATGAAGAAGGTTAGGAGATGGTCACTTAGAGTGTCAGGTAGTGTACCGAAATTATGGGTGAAAGATGGGCTATTGGTGAGAATCCAGTCTAGTATTGATTTTTTGTTTGAGGTTTTGTCTAACCCTAGTAGGGGTTTGTATAAGCTATGAGAAGCCATAAAGGTTAATATAATTTGAGGGGTGGGGTGATTTAAGTGAGGTCCAATCAATATTAAAGTCACCTAGTATAATGGTTTCATGGGGGAAGGTTTCTGATGTCCATTGAAGAAGAGATTCTAGGGTTTTAATGTTATCTCCTGGAGGGATATATGATCCTAAGATATTTAGCTGTTTTTGTGTTTTTAGTCTTACCTTAGCAAGTAGGATCTCTGCATTATTAAATGTAGGTATTGCTATTTTATACTTCATTCTTTGCCAACAGATCTACTGCATTAACCTTTTCACCAACCACTGATACACCATCTACATAGAAAGTAGAGTTTCAGCTTTCCACATGATAAACTTGCTATTTTGAGTAACCTTTCTTAATAACTGAATGAGGATTGCATGATTTACAAACCTTTTGAAAGTGGTTCCATTTTTTACACTTGTGGCATTGTTGACCAAGTGCTAAGCACTTTTCTTTTTTAGACTCATGATTGGCATCACAATTATGACAGTTAACAATAAGGCTTGACTTGGGTTTTGGTGACTCACCCTTATACTGCACTGAGCATATCAAATTTGCTGAGCTAGTCTTGGAACTTGCAAGAAAGTTGCAGGATCTCCTAGGGGAACCTGTAGGGGCTGCAGCTGCCATGTGCTTAGGCCTGCTTCTGCTTACCATGTGTTGCATGCTGTCTTTGCTTGCTCTAGAGGCTGCTTTAACTTAGCTCTTTTCACTTGCAAGTATACTTGTGTGTCTTTGTGTAAGCTCATGGATTTGACAAATCTCTATGGCTTTGCTTAATGTTAAATCGTTGTCACAAAGCAAAATCTTTCTCATTGCAGCACTATTAATGCCACACACAAGCTTGTCCTTTATTAACTCATCCTTCAAATCACACCAAATCTGCACACTTTAGCCTTATTTCTCAAGTCAGGGATATTAGCTGCAAAAGTTGTATCTTGCCTTTAGTCTCTTGTATAAAATAAGTACCTCTCCAATGTACCATTGTCTGGGGGATTACACATTTCTCTATTTGTATGTTTCAAGCACTCACCATCCTCTCTTGATTCAGCTGGTACAACAATATGGTGGTTCCCCTTCTCCTGCATATACTGCTGTTGCATACAAAAATGTCACTTTCAATGGCCTCTGACCCAGCTAAGTTAAGCAAAATGAATGTCCTTGTATGTCCATCTTTGTCAGAAAAAGCTGCTTGTATGAAAATATTATATTCCTGTTCAAATACTGTCCAGTTCTCTGCAATATTATGATCAAACACAACTGGACTGGGTCTGTGAAATGACTCTGCCATATCAACACACAGTAATGAAGGTGCTTGGAATTAGGTATGAACATACACACATACATTTATCCCAGAACTTTATGCCAGAACTTGTAATTATGCCCAATAGCACAACAAACTTTTTGAAATAATTGCATTTTGCGAAATGTGTCTGTAGCATAAAAACACTTTAAAATCACTGCACTTTGTGAAATCACTCCTTATCAGTATAAGAAATAGTTTCAAATGACTGTACTTCATGAACAAACTGTACACAGCAGAGAAAGCTCAGAAGAAGAAACACTTCAAAATGAATGCACTTTCAAAATAAACTGTATACAGCACAAGACCCTTTCAAAATAGCTGTACTTTTTGAGTTAACTCTATACAGTGCAATAAACACTTTGAAATGGCGGCACTCTGTGAATAAATGCACACAGCACAAGAAACCTTTTCAAAATGGCCGTACTTTGACTGCACTTTGCAATACAACTGTACTTTGCACACAGCAAACTCTTTGAAATAATAGCACCGTAATAAAGCACGCACTCTGCAAACACTTAGCACACTCTGAGATACTTCAAACAACTCTAGTTATGCTTTGAATGCTTCAGTCAATGCAAAATAGTAGTTTATGCCCAAAACACAGTCATTTACTAAAAGACATGCAGTTGCCTTGCTCTTTAAGCTCATTTTGCCCTTTTATTGTACTCGTTATGACCATTTAACCTCTTATCATGCTCATTATACTTTTCGTGTGCTCATTTTACTTTAAACATGCTTGTTATGCAAAACAGAGATAATTATGAGCTTCATATAAATATTTCTGATAGTTTTAGCAAATATTGTGGTTTCAAGCACTTCATTTAATTAATGATGGGTTTTGCACCTTTCGGTTGATTAATAATGCGTTTTGTGCTACTCGTTTAATTGAAAATGCATTTTGTGCCTTACGGATGATCCGTTTCATTTTCTTTGCAACATAAATCATCTGTGCTAGTTTTGGTTACCTAAAGTTTGTTTCTGGCCCTTTTTGATTGTTTGATCATCATATCACCCAACCTGCTCAATAAACCTTCATCATCAACTCTGCACCTCATGGCTTGAAGAAGTTGCACTCTCAATCCTGGTTCTGACGCCATGTCACTCATCCAGTCAGGATAAAACAGACAAACAGTTGTGGCTTCGGTTCATGCATCTTTATTGCACACCAACACATTAAGACTGAGGCTTAGTAAAAAAGTTAAATAAACTTATAAAAAGACTGACTACTTCACTCATACATGTTAACAGTCTGGCTGTTCTCTCAAAATGACACTGCTGCCTGCACCTGCTCTCTATTTATATGCATGTGCCTATATCTGGAAATGCTTCTTAAAGTTATACATTCATGCTCTGTTCTACACATACCCTTTCAAACATATGAATAAAACTATCAAAATTATCACCGTCTGTAAATTGTGGAAGAAATTTACTGATCTTTATTGCTTCTGGGGTTTGGTTACTTGCTTCCCCGTTAACTCCATGTCCCTTATGAAGAGTCAGCATTTCCTTTAGATGTTGCCTCAGCCTTAGATTTTCTTCAGCCTCCAAACATCTCAGTGTCTCATTTTCTTCAGCCTGTAGACATCTCAGCTTTTCTGCTGATTCTAGTTCCAACTGTTTGGCCTCCAGTGCAAGTCTCTTTAAGCCCAGATGGATTTTTAAGTCCTATGAGGCAAAGTTGAACTGTCCATTTTCTGAGCGTTGTACATCCCCAAGGCCAGTCTGGTTGCCTTCTTGTTTACTGCTATGTGATGCCACTGTGATTAAGGCTGCAATCATTTCTGCTTTAGTTAGGTTGCTATGCACCAGTCCTTTTTCTTGGCACATCTCAGCCAACTGCCTCCTTGTCAGCTTACTATAATCCTCTGCTAACATCCTTGCCTGCTCTCCCTGTCTAACTAAGCTATCAAAAAAAAAAAAATAAAACTATTGTGATATGGAATTCTGAATGTCTACCCTGTGGCTGCTTGAGAGTACAAACACCTTCTTTAGTGACCACTGTTTACAGGCTACAGGATTTCAATATCCACTTCACTGAATCCCAATATGTGAATATCCCACCACTGCCAACCAATATGTGATGACCCACTACTGGACCAGTAATCAAGGAACCATCATGTACACTGGGAGGATGACAAGTACACACAAAGTATTTCCAGATGCAGCCTCTGCATCAAGTGCAATTTCCCTTAAGAGCACACATAGACCAAGGTCAAGTCTGGGGCTGTTTGTCCCTCTTTTACAGATCCCAATAAGACTTCCCACTGGCACAGCTATAGAGTTGAGATCTCAGCTGAGTGACCAAGCCAAGACTCCCAGCACCCTCTCTGTCCAACCAGTGCTTCATGTCCTTGCCCAAGTAGCTGACACATACACTCTTTAAGGTTAGATTTACACACACACACACACACACACACACACACACACACACACACACACACACACACACACACACACACACACACACACACACACACCCACACACACACACACACACACACACACACACACACACACACACACACACACACGCACACACATGGAAAAGGCTGGCACAGGTTTATTAACTATGCCCCCTTCTGCCCAGAATATAAGGTAGTTACCACTGCCATCATTAAATTGCTTATCAGCTACTTTAAGGCCCTTAACAAAGGGTGTCCATTCCTACTGTCTAATATTAATATTAACATAAATGGTAGTTTGACCAAGAGGAAGGCTATTAGGAGTGGCCAAACAGTGTCACCAAATAAATATGCAAGTACTCTCAAAACTTAAATATCTCTACACAGATTAGCCACAATGAAAGTTTTAAATATATTTAGTAACAAATAAAAGAACAAGACAATACTAAATATATATTCACAGTGACATCAGAGTTCAAAACCACAGAAAATATTTAAAACAACATTTCAGGACAGTCTGAAATAAAGAAAAACATCTAAGCTATGCTTCACTATATTCTTAACTGCATTTAAGAGAATTACTATACCTTAGTTAACTTACATAATTAGAGGAAGGCAGATGTTGTGGTGAATGGTGCTTGTCAGGTCCAAGACAGTACACAGAATGCTCTGTCTCTCTAAGAGAGTTCTCAAATTAATATCTCAAATATTACTACTGGGATAACTTGCAAAATGACATAATTTCTGGTCATATGATTCTATCCCAGATGTAAACCCCACTGCTGGAAGCTGACAGTATTCAGCTTGTACCTGTGAAAATACATAGATACCAGATCTTTGGCAGATGCTGGAAGTCATAAAACAATTATATCCCTCCACATTTCAAGACTAAGTAATTATTTCACCCTAAAGATAATACAGAAAGCTTCTCAGCACTTACTCTGTGTCTCTAACTCATTGAAAACTGAAAGATACCATATTTTATTGCGTAGGCATAAAGTAATTTAATTTCAGATATTTTTTTGAAGTTAATCTCCTCTATTCCAGTTTCCACTGTTAAGTTATATACATTTAAACAGTTACAGTCCTGCAAATATATTTCTGTTCTATTCCAGTAGGGTACACTGTGGTTACATTTCAAACAGCACATTTCAGAAACCTTTTCAGCACACACACTTTTGTACCAGCAGTTTGATATACACATGCATACAGTTCTAATACATTTGCAACAAAAGCATCGTATATAAATCATGTTGATGTTCACAAATGACATATAATTATTTACAAAATTCCAGATAGCTGTGCTGGCAGTATCCCCCTTTATCACAGTTATAATGGATGTTCATGCTGTGATCAATAAATTAAAAGTTATGTTTATGGAAGTTTAATAAAGGTCATCAAATGTCATTTGGTATGGTGTGTTTATTGTAGGAATCTGGGACAAAAAGCTTTATGATTGTGAGATAAAATAATATACCCAACCTTCTGAGATTTTTTGATATTGAAAAGTATGCCTGGACTCTTGTTATTGTAAACAAAAGTTATGAATTATGTCAGTATAAGGGTTGTTTGCACAATCTAGAACAATGAGAAAAGGGTATTTACATTTAAATAATTAGTGAAGTAATTATTAGAGGTAAGATAAGCTGAGTCTGTAAAATGGATATACTTGGTTTATTTGTGCTAAAATGCAGGAAAAGGGGTATTTGTTTTGTTAAACCATTTGTAGCTTCTTAGTACAAAGTCTGCTAGAGTAGTAATGTTGAAAAAGTACACCATGCTTAAGGACTGCACAAAATACTATGTAGGATAAGTTTTACACTGAGTCAGTAAATATTGGCCTTTGCAGAAAAAATAATGAAGCAGATTTCAAATGGGTTGCTCTGAATGTAAGTCTGCCCTGATTCCAGAAGACTTCCTCTCAGTGCAAGTGACTTACTTCTGTGTAAGGCCTGTTTATAAACAGGCTTACTATGGAGAACAAATTCCAAAAGACCTTCTCTCAGTGTAAGTAGTCACTTACACTATGAGCAAGTCTTTAGGAACTGGGGTCATAGATTAGAAAAAGAAAAAAAAATGGTAGAAAAATAAAGGAGTATTGAAGACAATTACAGAAAAGTTTTTGAAAATAAAGTGATGATATGTTTCATTAACAGAACTTTTGCTGTACATATTAAAATAACTGTGGCCCAGAAAAGAAGAGGTCATGGCAAAAAGGTTATTAGAGTCATGGCAAAAAAGTTATTTGAACAGCAGTAATATTTAATAGTGCAAATGTTGCTTTGGACTAATTTAATTTGAAATACATGTATTTCAGTTTGTGTGTGTGTGTGTGTGTGTGTGTGTGTGTGTGTGTGTGTGTGTGTGTGTGTGTGTGTGTGCATGCATGTGCTTGCATATCTGCCTGCACATTTCTGTGTGGTTTTCTTTCAGTCAGCTTTATTAATAATATACTAACATATCAAACATTTTAATTACAAAACCAAATGCATGTAGGAAGGCAGGGATCTAACTAATTAGTTACATGCAACTAAAAATATCAATTATCTTGATAAGTGTCTATTAATAGCTGGGGTAAAAGAGTATTGGTCATTAATATACAACTAATTATTATTTTATAATTGTATATTATATTTAAAATGTATTATTTGGGGTAAAACTCACCATTGTTGAAAGTAATATGTATATGCTGTTTACTTTCACTGAAATGTAAATACCAGATGACATACACTTAACATCTATATGGTTCAGTCAATAAGTAAATAAGCCTTATGCTCAGGTTTTAACTTTGTGTTAACTGTGGTCTTGTTAGTGTTAAAAAAAGGGCGAGTTTAACATACATTAAACACTTTCTATATTTTACAGCAGTTAATTAAAGTGGCCATTCATCTTACAGGGCATGCACTTCTCAAGTTTGGTCACAGTCTAATTACATTGCCAAATATAGTGTATGTGTGTGTGTGTGTGTGTGTGTGTGTGTGTGTGTGTGTGTGTGTGTGTGTGTTCATTGATTACTTATGGATAATATCTTAGGTTTCTAGATGCACAGATATTACATATTAAGGTACTGCTTGTAAATGCTGTAAAGTATTATAGTGCAGGAAGCAAAACATACCATAGTAATGAGTCACCACATTTTACACACACATTATTAAAAAGTTGCAGTTGCTTTTTATAGCACATTTGCTGCTTTTGTTAGTAAAGGTGTGCTTTGGAAATTAACTTGTGTACTTGGTGGATTGGCAGGAGAGGAGAATTATTTATTTAACAGCATGCTTTCATCTTCCAAGATGGAAATTTTTGCGGACTCCTCAGTGTTGACAGTTCTTGGACAGCCAGAAGTCTTGCTATATGCTGAAGCTGGCACACAAAAGGCTTGGTCCTAGTTTCTGAGGATACATATGTCTAGGAGCCTGACTTCTGAGAGATAACAGCATTAAGATACCCAATTAAAACTTCTAATCCAGTCAAATGCATCTAGATGTGCTTACAATTAGTTTAAAAGTACTTCTCAGTCCTTTAATGTCTGTCCCTTCAACAGGGTATAGCACAAAAAGAGGGCAACTATTGGAAAAATTAAGGACAGCCTTTTATAACATTGATTTGTATAATAGTTTTTGATAGGACTAGCTACAGCAACTGGACAAACAAAAAAAAAAGATTAAGGAAAAAGGTTTAAACAATTTTAATTGGTTCAGTTGACAGGAATTTAGAAATCAGAAAGTGTTGGTTGATGTAACATAAACCTAATCCCTTTAGGGACTTAATATCTATTCCATTATACTGATAATTTTAGAAGCTGGCAAATCACACCGAATTATAGCTCTTTCTCTTATACATATGCACGCGTGCATGCACAAGGTGATGACAGCTCATTAAACAGGCAATTCCTAGGTTCAAGGAAAATCTGATTCTGGGATGCCTGAATTTTCCCCACACAATTATATAGTTTATCCTGCATCTGTTGTGTGATATCGGCACTACCATTAGTCATAGATGCCAGCAATCTGAAAAGTGGTCTTTTATCTCTTTATGCCAGTGAAGTCTTACTCTTGGCCCAGTTACTTTTTACTTTTTTTGTTTTGTTTTTTTTTTTATCACCAAAAGGACTGAATAATGTTGCTTTGTAGTCCCAGTCAGCATAGCTGTTTAGAGTGCTATTAAATTTTACAATCTATATACATTTTGCAAGCAAATTAAACATCAAGGCATATCATTTAATACATTTCAGCTATTGCTATCTCTTATGAATATGCTTTACCTTATTGATTCAATGCAGAAAATCATTTAGCACTTAGAAAAGTCTGCAGTTGAAATGTAACTGTACAGTTCCAGTATCTGGCCTGTTGTGCCGTGTGCATAATTTTCTGGATGCAGCATTTATACTTATGCTTATTGACTTCTAAGGCCACTGATTTATTTCACCTGCTGGCCACCAGCAGGTTAACAAGCTGACCTGTAAATCAGCACTCCCAAGATTCAGTAAGTGTATCATTCCTCAGCCTGACAGCCCCCTACCTATACATGGATTTTCTTATCCTCCACTGCAGATAGGTTTGCAGAGGATGCACTAATGATATTTGAAATGCTTTTAATATGATCATTTCAGATTTAGTCTTTTCCTTCAAACACACATCTGGATGGATTTAAAGCTGCAAGCAATGCAAAAAATATTTGTTCTTGCTGTGAGGGTGTCCAAGTCAAGAATGCGATTACTTTTGTAGACAGGAGTTCTGCAGTTTTCATTTGCTTTATAGATTAAAAGTTTGGACTGTGCTTACATTTGTTCTTTCATGAATACTACTTGCCACATATATGACAAGTCAATTTGTATGCCTCTGTTCAATATTTCCCACTGAAATCTCTTTAGAAATCTTTAACCAGAGCTGTACTGAAATAAGCAGTACTAACCTACAACATAAATGGGTGCATGGAAATAATAACATGATATGGAGGAACGTGAAACATAAACTAATCATTTAACACTATTTTATTCAGGTGTGGGTAGATAGGCAGTGATTGTGGTAAAAAGTATTCCATTTACTATTTGGGGTATTTAATTTCAAACTAATTATACTATCTTTTGACAAAGTAGCATCAAAGTTGATTTTTTTCTTTAAAAAGCTGAATTAGTGGTAAACAAGAAACAAAAATGAACATTTCATAGTGTTTTTATATGTATGTGCATTTAATTATATTTATTTCACTGCTGAATATTTCTCTGTCAATAATTAGAATTGTGGACATCAAAAAAACGTGGTTTATTTACTGCAGAGTCACAGGAAATCTGACTGCTATATACCATTTATGGTTGTTTACAATGTGGTGTTCACTAGAACTTTCATGTCCATTATCACCTTGACAACATTCAAGTTATAGACATTCATAAGATGAAGATTTAATAGCTTCATAACCAGTGTCTTGTTGAGAATGCAAGATGAACATCAACAAACTGGGACTGCAAAACAAGTACACCAGGTCTATGACTTTGTTCTACATACAAGAACGTACTAGAAAACTCAACATGTATACCAGTGCTGATCTTCATGCACATTGTAAATATGTCTGTCTCTATATAAAAGCAAGGGTTACTTGTAGTAACCACAATATACTTATCTTACACATAATTGTGCAAATATTGTTTCTCACTACTGTGCTTGCCTTAGAAAACCTAATATAAGTAAACAGATTGCTGTGGTGCTGCTGAGTATCACACAGCGTTTTACCTGAGTTAAAGCATTCACCCCTGCTGTTGTTGTCTTCCGGGATAAACTGAAACTGTAACCCTAAAACACTAACCCTAACGCTAAACTTAAAAGACTATCCTAACCCTAAAACTGTAACCTTGACTCTAAAACATAACCCTAAACCAAACCGCCAACCAACAAATGTTAACCCCAATACACTGACCATAACACTAAGCATAATACAGTAAACCTAACACTAAATACAATTCCTATCTATTGTTCACACTTTCTTTACTAAGGAAACTTGGGCAAAGTCAAAATAATGGGAGAACAAAGACCCAGATTCAGGGGAAATTTTACTTATTAGTTTAATTCACTTAAAATGTTTATAGAACAGCAGGTTTGCATCAGTATGCATTTTCAGAACAAGAACATATAAAACTCTAATGTATGGCATTACTTAGTGAACTGTAAACCTTAATGATTTAAAATTGCTGAAGATTGGAATCCTGAGAGACAGGTCAGAAATATGAGGCAAAATCAGTGATGATATCCAAAAGCAAGGACAGTTAAGAAGTATGATGATATCTCAACTCCTAAAACACTTTCCCTAATCCTAAAACAGTAAAATGAACCAGTAATCCCTATCCCTACAATGCTAAGATAAACCCGAAACGTAACTTTCCCTAACCCTGACACTAATCCTACAGCATTAGCCCTAAACCTAAATCTTAAAACACTGACCCTAACCTTCAAATGTTAATCCTAATCATAAAGATTGATATAATTATAACTAAACTATTTACTTGCTCAATGATTAAGGTTGCTTCCTTTGTTAATAGTACATATGAGCATATCACATTTGCAGAAATTTAAAGGTACCTTTAAAATCTCTCTCTTTTTCTAGTGCAGTATGAACAGGATGCTGAGATGTTTTAGAAAATGTGATAACTACATTGCTTATGCACTGTAATCACTTGGTACCTGCAAGTACCTATATATGTGTGTGTGTGTGTGTGTGTGTGTGTGTGTGTGTGTGTGTGTGTGTGTGTGTGTGTATATATATATATATATATAGATATATAGATATATATTTATATATATATAGATATATAGATATATATTTATATATTTATATATATATATGTGTCTACTTCATATGGTTGACAGTTCATATGGTCGACATTCATATGGTCGAAACTCATTTGGTCGACGGCTCATTTGGTCGACAACCAGTATTCAAGGCACTTAACAGAGATTTGCACCCCTCCCCTAAGTTGTGTGACCCAGGAGTTGATATATATAGTTACGGGGGTGTGGGGGGCACAGCCCCCCCACAATGGGGTGTGGAGGTAAAGCCTCCTGCTAATATTCATTTAATATTCATTTAAAACATGAAAATACAATAAAAACTAAACATTTTAAATGAATATAGGTAGGGGGTTTCACCCCCCCACACCCCCCATGTGGGGGGCTGTGCCCCCCACCCCATAACTATATATATCAACTCCAGGGTCGCACAACTTTGGGGAGGGGGGCAAATCCTTGTTAAGTGCCTTGAATACTGGTTGTCGACCAAATGAGTTTTGACCATTTGACATGTCGCCCATATGAACTTTCAACCATATGAAGAAGACCCATATCTCTCTCTCTATATATATAGATATATATATATATATATATATATATATATACACATGTTAGGGGTCACCACAGCAGATCACCTGTTTCCATTTCTTCCTGTCCTCTGCATCTTGCTCTGTCACACCAACCACCTGCATGTCCTCTCTAACCACATCCATAAACCTTATCTTAGGCCTTCCTCTTTTCCTCTTACCTGGCAGCTTCATCCTTAGCATCCTTTTCCCAATATACCCAACATCCCTCCTCAGCACATGTCCAAACCAATGGAATCTCCCCTCTCTAGTTTTGTCTCCAAACTGTCCAACCTGGGCTGACCCTCTAATATACTTATTCCTAATCCTGTCTACCCTCGTCACACCCAGTGTAAATCTTAACATCTTTAACTCTGCCACATCCAGCTCTGACTCCAGCGTTTTTGTCAATACCACTGTCTCCAACCTATATAACATAGCTGGTCTGACTACCCTTTTGTTGACCTTCCCTTTCACTCTTACTGGTACTCGTCTGTCACAAATCACTCCTGACAATTTTCTCCACACACTCCACCCTGCCTGTACTCTCTTCTTCACCTCTCTTCCACACTCGCCATTACTCTGAACTGTTGATCCCAAGTATATAAACTCATCCACCTTTGCCAACTGTACTCCCTGCATCCTCACCATTCCTCTACCCTCCCTTTCATTCACAAACATATATTTTGTCTTAGTCCGGCTGACCTTCATTCCTCTCCTCTCTAGAGCATATCTCCACCTCTCCAGGGTCTTCTCAACCTGTTCCCTACTCTCACTACATATCACAATGTCATCTGCAAACATCATAGTCCGTGGAAACTCCTGTCTGATTTCGTCTGTCAACCTGCCCATCACCAGTTCGAATAAGAAAGGGCACAGAGCTGATCCTTGATGTAATCTCACCTCCACCTTAAATGCATCTGTCACTCTCACTTCAGATCTCACCACTGTCACACTACCCTTGTACATATCCTGCACCACTCTTACATACTTATCTGCCACTCCCGACTTCCTCATACAATACCACAACTCCTCTCTAGGCACCCTGTCATATGCTTTCTTCTAAGTCCACAAAGACACAATGCAATTCCTTCTGACCTTCTCTGTACTTCTCCATCAACACTCTCAGAGCAAGCATCACATCTGTAGTGCTTTTTCCTGGCATGAAACCATACTGCTGATCACTAATCATCGCCTACCTTATTAACCTAGCTTCCACTACTCTTTCCCATAATTTCATGCTGTGACTGATCAGTTTTACCCCTCTGTAGTTACTACAGCTCTGCACATCACCCTTATTCTTAAAAATCAGTACCAAAACACTTTTTCGCCACTCCTCAGGCATCCGCTCACTTTCCAAGATTTCAATAAACAATCTGGTTAAAAATGCCACTGCCATTTCTCCTAAACACCAGGTATGTCATCTGGACCAACAGCCTTTCCATTCTTCATCCTCTTCATAGATATCCTTACTTCCACCTTGTTAATCCAGTACACTTTCTGATTCACTACCCCCACATCATCCAGCCTTCTCAAATACAAACTGGGGAACCACACAAACCACTTCGAATTCCGAAAGATATGGCAGCTCGAATATAGGAACCAACAAACCAAACGAAAAATCCACAATAGGATAAATGTCCACTTTATTCTACCACACAAAACCAAGCCAAACATGATACACAAGAGTTGTTAACCTAGGTTTCGTCTTAATACTAAAGACTTCTTCAGAACAACTAGCATAAATAATTATCAAGTATAAATACTTACATTAATTACCAATTAAATACCAATTAAATACCTAACTAACCTGCAATTATAATGAAAATGTCTAAAAAAACTTTTATTAATTACAATATAATTTAAATATTTAAAATAGAAAATATAAACATTAAAAGTAAAAGTACAAAAAATGTATTAAAAGTACACTAAACATTATGGCACAGCTATTGTAAAAAATATATATATAATATATACAATTATATATAAATACATATTTTATATGTCCAAGACAGATATACAAAAAATAATACCACTATTTAACTATTAATAAACCTAAGCTTTAATAAGGGGGCCATGCTGATGTTATCATTTAAACCAGGAAATCTAGTGGCATCAAATCTTAATTGCCACATCAATTCACATACATCCAAGTGAATGTCTAAGATGTACCCTTGTGAGTCCTTTCTTATTTGTTGAATAATAATAAATTTAAAACCATGACCCGGAAATTGTTTAATGTGCCTAAAAAACGCATTAGTATTCTTTTGATGCCTAATATCAAGAAGGTGTTCACCTATCCTATCTCTAAGGGCCCTACAGGTTTTACCTATATAAAATGCTAAACATTCATTACATATGGCCATATATACTACATTTTTTGAATAACAATTAAAATGCCCCTTAAAAAACAATAATTCATTCCTCACCAATAATTTATTCTTGGTGGTTAAGATAAAAGCGCAAAGGCTACATCTCCCACACTTAAAATTCCCTTTGGGCCTGCATGACATATGACTACTATTCACATATGTACTTCTCTCTAATAAATTTTTAAATGATCTTGCCTTTCTATATACATTCGTAGGTAACTCCTTCAATTTCCTACTAACATTCACATCTAATTTTAACATTTCCCAATTATTCCGAATAATATTAATGATGAATTCTGTGTCATAAGTATATGTAGTTATAAAAAAATAGAGAATCTTTTTTACTCTCTCTATTTGGCCTACCCTCACCCAAATATGTGTTATTAACACTACTAATAATATTAGTGGTAACTACATCTAACTTTAATAAGGGCTGCTAAATACCATTACTTCTCTTTAAAACAACGTCATTCTTAATGCTGTTAACCAAACCAATGGGATAACCTCTTTTGATAAACATATCAGTAATGACACTCAATTCTTTGTCAAACTCATCCACTGCATTAACCATCCTGGCCACCCTAACCATCTGTCCCTTCACAGTAGCTTTCTTTTGATGGAAAGGGTGCCAGCTGGAATAATCTAAATATGCATTCGAAAAAGTAGCTTTCCTAAAAATTCCTGAAGACAAGAGGCCTTTTACCTTGTCATACTTTAAAGAAACATCCAAATAGGATATTTCATATTCATTGTAATTAAAGGTGAACTTCAAAAATTTTATAGTATTATTAATATATTCCATAAATTCAAGCATTTTCTTAACACCACCCTTCCAGACAATAAAAATATCATCCAGAAAACGCGTATAATGCAAAATATCTGAAGAAAATTCACTTTCAAACACATAATTTTGTTCCCAGTATGACATAATATAATTAGCGTAACTGGGGGCACAAGCTGCGCCCATGGATACCCCTGTTAACTGCTTGTAATAGCCCCCTTCAAAGAATAAAAAATTATTAGTCAGTACAACTTCCATAAGTGAAACATAAATGTTAATCTGATCCTGCTGATAGATGCCCATTTTTAGAAGTTGGCTATCTAACCATTCTAAACCTACATTATTAGGGATAACTGAATATAAATTCACTACATCTATAGTAAGAAACAATGTAGAATTGGTAATGCTGACAAAATTTAGTTTCTGTAAGAAATGCCATGAATTTGTAAATGAAAATCTAAATATTTACTGATGAAATAAGTCTTGCTCCTTTTTGCATCCACTATGGATCTAAAAGTCACATTCTCTAAACCTTTATGAATTTTAGGAATTCCAAATATATTGCTAATCACTGGGAACTCATTTTTCAAATAACTAAAATCAGTTTCATTAATCTGTCCCTGTAATAACAAATCTTCTGTCAGTAAATCAATTTTAGAGAATGCTATATGAATTTGATTCAAAGTCACATATCTTCAGTTAACATTTGGAACATAAAATTAGAATAGTCATTCCTATCCATAATCACTACTCCATTACCCTTATTGGGCCTCATATAACGAATAGTATTATCTTTAATAAGCTGACATAACAATTGATTCTCATCCGGGGCTAAATTACCATAATTATTACTACAATTTCTATTATTATTGCAATTTTTAGACCCATCTCTGAAGTGCTCTCTTATCTGTAACTCACAAGCTTTTTCAAATAAGGCCACAGTGCTATTGGGTGGGGGATTAAATTTACTTGATCTTTTTAAACCATTGTTATTCTTCATCTCATAATTCTTATTATCAGAAAACCACATCTTAATATTCATTTTTCGAGTTAGTAATTTTAAATCTATTAGCACATCCACCACACTTCCATTTGTTCTTTAGATAGTAAATCTGCACGCCTAATGTCAAAACATTTACTAGTATAATTTAAAATCACCATGTTTATTAACTATAATTATAGGTTCAAAACATTTTTTTGAAACATTCAAGTCTTCTTGCAATATATCTATCAATGCTGTTAAATTAAAAAAATCATTGGCTTCCATTCCATCTAAAAAACATTTATCCACTACAATATTATTGCTAAAATACCTTCAACAGCATTGAATGATGTCTGCTCAAACCGCTCATTTCTTAGTTCCACTCCACCACAAAAGTACTCTGTTGTTTCAACTGATTGTCCCAAGGGATTTCTTCAGAAACATGATGCGGTTCATTCATTGGTGATGTCACTTCCTGGCTATTCACACACCTTCTATTGTTACCATGGTGACCTTTCGACAATGGGTATGCTTTCTGAGTATGATATTCCTCCATGTCTCTTTTAATTTTGTTAGACTTTCTCACAAACAAGTCATGTATACCGTTATTAACACTTGTCAAGATATTTTTATAGTTAGTTAAATAATGATCAAAGTTCAAGTCACTTAAAATTAATTCATTTTCACTTTCCAATTCAGTCATAAGTTTTACTATAATTACATCATTGAACTTGATCATAATTCTCAGAAGTTCCAATCCCGTTTTATCAAAAAGTTGATGAACTTCATTAATCATTTCCTGATTACCGGAAATACCAGTCATCCAGCCTTCTGTCTCTCTCATTCTCTTCATTCGTCAGCCCCTCAAAGTACTCCTTCCATCTGTTCAACACATTCTCCTTGCTAGTGAGTACATTTCCCTCATTATCCTTTATCACCCTTACCTGCTGCACATCTTTCCTAGCTCGGTCCCTCTGTCTAGCCAATCAGTACAGGTCATTTTCTCCCTCTTTAGTGTCCAACCTTTCATGCAACTCTCTATACACCTTATCCTTAGCCTTTGCCACCTCTCTCTTTACCATGCACCTCATCTCCTTATACTCCTGTCTACTTTCTTCATCTCTCTGACAATCACACTTCTTCGCCAACCTATTTCTCTGTATACTCTCCTGTACTTCCTCATTCCACCACCAGGTCTCCTTGTCCTCCTTCCGCTGTCCAGATGTCACACCATGCACCTTTCTAGCAGTCTACCTTACTAGCTCTGCTGTAGTTACCCAGCTATTCGGTAACACTTCACTGTCACCCAGTGCCTGTTTTAACTCTTCCCTGGACTCCACCTCACAATCACCCTTTTTCAGTTTCCACCATTTGATCCTTGGTGTTGCCCTCACACTCCTCTTCCTCTTCTTGATCACCAATGTCATTCTAAAGACCACCATCCTATGCTGCCTAACTACACTTTCACCAGTCACCACTTTACAGTCCCCAGTCTCCTTCAAACTGGCCCTCCTACATAGGATATAATCTACCTGTGTGCATCTCCCTCCATGCTTGTATGTCACCCTATGCTCCTCCCTCTTGTTAAAATACATATTCACCACAGCCATGTCCATCCTTTTTGCAAAATCCACTACCATCTGACCTTCTGCATTCCTTTCCTTAACACCATACCTACCCATAACTTCCTCATCCCCTTTGTTCCCTATATATATATATAATATAATATATATATATATATATATATATATATATATATATATATATATATATATATATATATATGGGATCCATACAGATGCTCGACTGAATCTTTAACAGAATACCAATTTGGTGAGCATACTTGCACAAAAATTCTGTTCACCAAAGCAGCACTTTCACGTAAGTATGCTTGTTCCGGTCGTACTACAGTGCAGTAAGGGAAAATTCCCTTTTCATTACTGTAGTCTGACCTTGGAGTGAGAATATTAAAGTAGGGGGGTGTGGGGGGGGGGCTTGCCCCCCCTACATTCAAGTAGATTTTGTGTTTTTTTTTTAACATACTTTAACGAAAGCGCTTTTTCTATGAAAGTGCTTTCGTTAAAGTGTGTTCGGTGGTAATGGTTTCAGGCTTTTGATCGTTCGATCAAAAGTCCTAAATCCGTATATATATATATATATATATATATATATATATATATATATATATATATATACGACCGTTTTACCGAAAGTGAAATGGCCGAGCACAATTTCGCGAAAGTGCTTTTTGCCGAAAAAGCACTTTTATGACAGTGTGCTAAAAAAAAGATACAAATGTGGGGAAATGGCTGTTGCTGAGATTGTAGCAGAGTGGGGATAAGAGAATATTCCCTTTTTCCCACTGTAGTGCGATCTTGGAGTGAGAATATAAAAGTAGGGGGGTGTGGGGGTGCAGGAGTGCTTGCCCCCCAATGTAAATGTGAGTACTGTTTTTTTTTTTTTTTTTTTATTTTGTTGTTTTTTTTAAATTTTTTTGCACACTTAGTGAAAGTGCTTTTTTGGTGAAAAGCACTTTCGATAAAGTGTGTTTGTCGGTTTTAATTTTGGTTTTATGGGCGTTCGGTAAATAGTCCTAGATCCGTATATATATATATATATATATATATATATATATATATATATATATATATATATATATATATATATATATATATATCTGTGTGTGTGTGTGTGTGCCAATATACTTAAATATATATATATATATATATATATATATATGTATGTATTATGGATGCCTTAATTTTGTCAATGTAGCTGATAGCTTTTTTGCTAAGACAGTTAGGTCAACAATAAAGCTGTCAGTATTTGTGTAAAAGTGCTGTAATACTGGGGGTGGGGAGTATGCCCATTCTCTGGTATTGTGTGATCTTGGAGTTGACATATTTTGTCAGCAGACCCAACATGGGGAGGAGAGGCTTCCTCTCTGCAAAAAAAGATTTTTTATTTTCATACTTCAAAGTTAAATGTGTCAGATTATTTATATATATATATACATGTGTCTACATATGTGTGTGTGTGTGTGTGTGTGTGTGTGTGTGTGTGTGTGTGTGTGTGTGTGTGTGTGTGTGTTTATCGATAAATAGATAGATAGATAGATAGATAGATAGATAGATAGATAGATAGATAGATAGATAGATCTATAATTGAATATATTGTTGATGTGTATTCACTGACCAGCATGATATTGACATTATTATTTTGTTGGTATGAGATCATAGAATAGTGGGCTATAGGAAATGTTTCCTTTTCCCTGCTGTTGTATGATCTTGAAATTTGCTTTTATAGAGTTGCAGGGGTATAGGGCTATTTGTACTGTAAGTTTGACAGCTGTGCTTGTTGATGTTTTTAATCAATGGAATACAAGCTCACAAATGCGCCCATTGATCCCTTGACATGTCATTAAACACACACACACACACACACACACACACACACACACACACACACACACACACACACACACACACACACACACACACACACACGTTTGCATGCATGTAATTTTTACATTAGTAATCATATACATACACGTTGTCCATGGCAATGAACACATTATAACCTGTATTCATTATTAAGTCATAAAACAATTAGCAATGATTAGCAACACTATTTTCCACTTATGATCACAAAGACAAGAGATGCCCTTGGATGAATGTTTCTTCTTCACACTTGTGGAATGTAGATAATTACCACAGCATCCTGCAGTCATAGTTTTAAGTTGTACTTATGTACAGATTTTGATGTCTAACCTCTTTTTTCTCATGCTCTTACAGGTGATCTTCTCCAATTCTTACAGAGGACAAGTGCATATTTGCAACCCACATCTAATGCTTTCAATTGTCCTCTCTTATCTCTTGATTATGTTTGCCATCTGTTTTCCTGCCCTTTATAGTCTTTGCCTTCAGTCCTCCAGTCACAAGATTCAAAGCTACCAAGTCTTCTGTGGTCCTTTAAGGAATATTCTTTGTCATTCCTGCAGATCATACAAGAATACAAGCCTTTACAGGCCTATATTGAAACTCATAAAACTTCTTTGAGTATTGACACGTCAGCAATATTTTGATAAATTTGGGTTAACCTTGGCTAGGCTTAAAATGGCTCTTGTGCTGGTAGCCTAGTATAGCCTATTAACCATTTATGAATTTATGAACCTATGGCATTTCCCCATTTTTTTTTAACTCCACTCAGTTATCATAATGTATGCTTCATGTCCAGTTCCTGGAAGCTACACCTCAGCTAACTGCTTCCTGTTTTTCGGCCTGTGTAAAGTTATCACCTATAAGACCCCCCACACAAAATGTTGTTTACTAAATAGAACTATTGCTTGTTTTCTGCGCCATCTCCCATTACTTCTTGTTAAGTCCCAGTCCTTGTTTTCTCTAACACTTTGCTTGTAGTTTGGTATCATTAGCCTTATCACTCTTATTCATAACAACTGTAAAAATGAAGCCCTTTTTATTTGTCCTATAAGGTTACCTCAGTAATTCTCCACCCACTCCCCTCTTAGTCTGAGGTAGTTTTATAATTTAAAGGGTGTTTATGGGTTCGCTCCCATGTGAGTGGGAGTGCTGTAAGATTTGTCTCCTGTATTTTTTTAATGAGTTATGCTTTCCAGAAGTGTGTTTTCAGAAAACCATAACTAGAACACAGAGAAATTGCCAAACACTTCCCACCAAATCAGGTTCCCAGTCCCATCAAACCATCACTTCTGTTTTATTTCCAATTCTACAACAGCATCCATGCTTGTTCTGACTGTACGCTTTCTTTCACATTCACCTAGAGCCTCCATCTTGCCTCTGATTCTCCCCATACCCACTGTGGCACTAAATGTTCAAACACATTTTTAGAATACTAGTACAATATTCCTCCCTCATTGCTTCTTACCCTCAGTCTGGTTTTCATTGCCCTTCTGCCCTTGTCCATATTTATGTAATTCTCTACATCCTTCTGTATCAGCTGTAATGCTTGATTCTTGTGGGAGACGGACAAATGCTCCAAGACATGAAATAATGTAACTATCAGCACCATTTTACTGTGTTTATTCTCCCAGTATTTATAAATGGCTGTTCCCTCTTTTTTGAAATTACTTTTACTAAATCGTTACTTTTGCTTATGTTTCTTCCCAGTGCATCTTCATGTCTGCAGTGCACTTTTAGTTTTAGGTATTTGCTCTCACATTCTCCTTATTATTCTCCACTATTATCTAATCATCTTTCCTGTTAAGTCTTATGAATACCATTATATCTTGGTTACAGTATAAACCAGATGCTTTCTGAAATCTGTTCTAAACAGATAAATGTTCTTCAGTACTTTATCAATATTTTCACTATTTATATTCAGAATTCTACAAAGATGCAGCACTAGGATTTTGTTCCCATTTCTGCTTCTGTCTTAGCACAAGATACATAGACAAAAAGGGAAATCCTGCTCAGTATCTTCTTGGATTGTGGCCTCATTTGAGTACTTTGGAACTCAATGAGATAGATGTGGCCTGCACCAGGAGGCGAACCTTCTCCTTCGGAACTCAACATAATAGATGTAGCCTGCACCAGGGGAGGCGAACCTTCTCCTTTGGAACTCAATGAAATAGCTGTAGCCTGCACCAGGGGAGATGAACCTTCTCCTTCAGAACTCAACGAGATAGATGTAGCCTGCACCAGGGGAGGCGAACCTTCTCCTTCGGAACTCAATGAGATAGCTGTAGCCTGCACCAGGGGAGGCGAACCTTCTCCTTTGGAACTCAATGAAATAGCTGTAGCCTGCACCAGGGGAGGCAAACCTTCTCCTTTGGAACTCAATGAGATAGATGTAGCCTGCACCAGGGGAGGTGAACCTTCTCCTTCGGAACTCAATGAGATATATGTAGCCTGCACCAGGGGAGGCAAACTTTCTCCTTCGGAACTCAGTGAGATAGATGTAGCCTGCACCAGGGGAGGCAAACCTTCTCCTTCGGAACTCAGTGAGATAGATGTAGCCTGCACCAGATGAGGCAAACCTTCTCCTTCGGAACTCAATGAGATAGATGTAGCCTGCACCAGGGGAGGCAAACCTTCTCCTTCGGAACTCAGTGAGATAGATGTAACCTGCACCAGGGGAGGCAAACCTTCTCCTTCGGAACTCAGTGAGATAGATGTAGCCTGCACCAGGGGAGGTGAACCTTCTCCTTCAGAACTCAACGAGATAGATGTAGCCTGCACCAGGGGAGGCGAACCTTCTCCTTCGGAACTTAATGAGATAGATGTAGTCTGCACCAGGGGAGGTGAACCTTCTCCTTCGGAACTCAATGAGATAGATGTAGCCTGCACCAGGGGAGGTGAACCTTCTCCTTCAGAACTCAACGAGATAGATGTAGCCTGCACCAGAGGAGGTGAACCTTCTCCTTCGAAACTCAATGAGATAGATGTTGCCTGCACCAGATGAGGTGAACCTTCTCCTTCGGAACTCAATGAGATAGATGTAGCCTGCACCAGGGGAGGCGAACCTTCTCCTTCGGAACTCAATGAGATAGATGTAGCCTGCACCAGGGGAGGCGAACCTTCTCCTTCGGAACTCAGTGAGATAGATGTAGCCTGCACCAGGGGAGGCAAACCTTCTCCTTCAGAACTCAACGAGATAGATGTTGCCTGCACCAGATGAGGCGAACCTTCTCCTTCGGAACTCAATGAGATAGATGTAGCCTGCACCAGGGGAGGTGAACCTTCTCCTTCAGAACTCAATGAGATAGATGTAGCCTGCACCAGGGGAGGCGAACCTTCTCCTTCGGAACACAGTGAGATAGATGTAGCCTGCACCAGGGGAGGTGAACCTTCTCCTTCGGAACTCAATGAGATAGATGTAGCCTGCACCAGGGGAGGCAAACCTTCTCCTTATTCTTTTCTTCTTATCACCTCATACATGAAATTGCAATGCAGAGACTCAAGCAGTTTTTTGACATGATATAAAACAAATCCGGCTTTTATTTCTCTCTTTTGCTATTTTGCTTGAGAAAGTAGCATGTTCACATCTAAAGTGTATGATCTGTCTTTCCGTCATTAAGTTCCCAAAACCATCTTTCCTTCAGTGCTTATGGCAATAGCATACTTATACTGACTAAGTGAACTGAAACGGATCTCTGTCATAAGACTGAAAGATCAAATGACTGAAAACCAAAAGATTCAAAACTCAAAATATTGAAAATGATAATCTGCCTTTTCTTCAGTGTTGCACAGTCTCAGAGCTGATATATAAAATTGGTGAGGTGGGGTGCAGGGTGAATTGCTCCATTGCTCCCCTGCATTATTTTTATTTTCAGTCTTTTGAACTTTCAGTCTTATGATTTGACCCACTGAAACATATCAAATTATGGAGTAACAGAAAATCTTATCTCAACAGTATAAAATGTTGGTGTTAATAAACTTCATAATGCATTTTTTGGTGGTGGGGAGGGGCTGCCTGCATTGCATCTCTGTACCCCTGCATCTTTAACTATATTATCTTCTAAGATCTCCTTCCCTTCCATAGTTCTCAGCACTTTCTTACTAGAATTTCAAGTGTATAATTCAAACTTGGTGTCTAGCCTCCTTACAATGATTTTAGATGGTTGTATTTTACCACTCTAACCAACCTAGCACTAAAAGTATGCCCTGTGGCCAATTTTACTGATATGTGCAGAATATGGACCCTCTTGTGCCACATTCTAACATCAGTATCCAGTTGTCTCCACTGTTGAAATGCACTTACAATGCAGAAAAAGTGTAGCAAATCTGACCATGGCATACCGCTGGCTAACATTCCTCAGTTTTCCAAATAATGTCAACATTATTTTGTCATTACCCTTGTCAAAATATAAGCATGCTAGGTTAGTATTCAGTGTATTCTCCACTGTAACTTTCAACATCCCACATTAAAAGACATTACTCAGATTTTATGCTATTATCTTCCTCAAATAATATCAAGCCAATTAAGTAGGTTCTCACAAGCTAAGCTACTGATGTGACAACAAACAATGTACACTGGCACTACTTTTCACTTCTCCATGCTACCTGTAGTATAAGCGGTATATAGCTTTAAATATAGTAATATCTTGTTACAAGTAGTTGTCATACCATGTGATGTGCAATCCTTCTGAAGCAATTTGATCAAAGATGTCATAGAAGCTAAAATATACAGATGTTACATCATATATGAGTGGAAAAATACATGAGTACAAATGAAGGAATATATGTGATTTCAAGAATGCACATGTCTTAAGTACTGAAATATAATTTATACTGGAAAACTTCTCCAGCTGCAACTAACAGAAGTTTCCTCACTATATTGTTAATTAAGCAGAAAGCTAGAAACTGTGGATGCAAAACACTGACTTATTCTGCATTGTGAGTGGAATTAAGGAAAAGCCTGAAAAAGTACAGTGTGTCATACTTGTTCATGCTGCTGGAGAAGAAGCCTAAAAAGGTACATTTTTTTAAACATTTTTTTAAGAGCAGAGATAGAACATCAATTAGAGAGACATTATTATTATGAGTCAGCTAACACATCCTTTCTCTTCAAAATATATTTTAATTTTAGTTTTGCTGCAGATTGCAATGACAAATAAGTACGCATTCATTTCTGACAGCAGTTTTATATGCAAAGTGAAGATAAATCCCTCCTCAGTGGAAATCACAAATAATGCAAAATTTCAGACTGTGGTAATGTATTTATGAGTTTATGTGGGATGCCTATGTCTATGAAAACAAAGGAAATATGAATATTCATTGCAAAATAAATCTAAGGGCACCTGCAGCAAAGATGCATTGAAATTATAATAATAAAGTAACACTTGGAATTTCAAAAAAGGGTTGTGACTGAACTAAGTTCATAAAAAATCACAGACATTAGTTTCAACCCTGTGCAATGACAATCTGCCACAGTCAAAAATGCCCATTCTGATAGACTGTACATACTTTGTCTGCAAAAAGGTGGCATTAAATATCTACAAACAAAAGCCATAATGATAGTTTATTCATATACATCCATCCAGTGGTGGACATACTGCACTCCAATTCTGCACTCACAAGTAAACTTTCTGCTTCCTTAGTCCACAACATTCCATATCGATAATCATTCAGTGTTTATACAAATGACTCGTGCTTACACACATAACCTACTAACCCTCAAAAGGCAGAAAGCAGTCCCTGATTTTGCAAAAAATCTCTGATTTTACATCATATTTTTGCTATATCCCTTGTAAAAGTTTTGATTTTTCGGGTAAACCACTAAGTATGGCATTTAGACATTTCAAATTTCAAACTTTGTATTGAAAAGAAAATATGTTCATTCAAATCCATTTGGTTCTCTTAACTTTTTAAGTGAATTAGAGTAATATTTAAAAACTATCCATTTGTCCTCCCATTTTTTTTTGGCTTTGTACCTAATTCTTCAGCATGGAAGTTAAGAGCTGTGGTAGGGATATATACAGAAAAGCACTGCAGCTGTTTCAGTTTACCTTGGTAAAACCACATAATGTTAGCTCTAGTAAACCAATACATTCAAGAGTAAGTAGTCCTTTCACAGAATGCTTAGAACCATTGTGTTATATTTAGTCTCAGCAAGATTCACAAAGTCCAGAGTTTCCATCATCTATATACATTCTGTCAAATCATGATAGCAGAGAGCTATGTATAATGTATTTCCATTTGCTGTTGTCATTCATGGTAGTCTTCAACTCCAGTTCTGATCATATCACTAATTAATTACTTAAAAAAATAGATCACTTCCATGGACAGTGCATACCTTTTCTACTACCCACAAATAAAGCCAGTGTCCCACCAGTATTTTATGAAAGTTCTTGAAGGCCAAGAATGACTGCATCTATTTAAAATCCATAGTAAGCTCTTAGATCTGATACTCTCGGTGAATTAACTCTAGAATTTACCTCAGTACCTCTCAACTGTTGAGAATTTTGCAGAATATCTCTGATTTTGCCCTGTTCCTCAACATTTTTGATATTCTGGTAAATCTTTGAGGATCACAGTCAGTCATTCAGTAATGTTAAATGTTCATGTTACATATTTGTTACTATATAAAAGCTGTATGTTGATGCAAAAAATTTGTTCTATTATCTTTGTAAGTGAAGTATAGTAATATTTCAAAATTGTGGGTTTGAATTTTGTCTGTTGTGCCACTATTATTTTAGCTTTATCCAGAATTCTTGCACAAAGAAGTTAAGAAGTATGTTTATCTCACATTCATTCATTCATTCATCTACAGATTACCAGCTTTACTGTAACAGGAGTTGTACCATTACCCTGTTTAGGATAAAGCACACTGTCAGGGAATAATTTATTTTATTTTCTTGCTCACCCAACTACAGCTCTTGTACAGCCCACATATAATCATGATGATCAGGGCCGATCTTCACAGTAGTTGTGCATTTAGAGGGAGGATAACACCAGCTATGCCTATAGCTAGAGGCACCTGATATACTGCTCTTGAAAAGTCATCCCTGACTTTAGTTACAGGAGACACATCAGGAGGATTTTTTATTTGTAGCTACTTTTACCACCCATGTTTTCATAAGGTATAAGTAAAAATGGGATACTACATGCCTGAGCCTTCTACGATTGCCTTTTATTTGCCTTATTATATGCACTTTTTTCAACCCAGCTTAGAACGCACTTTGCAGCTGCACTATCTTCATCACAACTTTCCAAAAAGGGAAGAAAACTCATGCTCTGGGATCATTTCATCTCACAGCAATCAGTAGTATATTTAGGTATTTTTACTTGTTATGAAGATCTTGGTATTTAAGACCCTGATGCTGTATAAGCTTTTCATGTCTTCCTCTCTTTTTTTTATGACTAATTGAAATCTTCTTCAGGATCTTGTTTGCATTTCATTTTCTCCTGCATTACCTTGCTACTCCAAGGGCATTTCTGTGTAGGGTCTTATATCTTATAAAGCTAGTGACAATGTTTTGCAAAGGATCACCTTTGTCTCCTTTGTGGCCACTTCCCTGGACAAGTCAGTCCCAGCATCCCCTGTACAGTATTTCTTGCTTGACCACCACACTGATTCTCCCATAAAATATGCAACCATAATTTAGAGTTCTTGCATTACCATAAACATTATCTCCTGAAATGTTCACTACACAAAGACTCCCAATAATCTCCCAATAAATGCAGAACAGCCCATTGAGATGAGATTGTTCTATGTACCTCTTATTGAGCAAAGCTAATGATTGCAGTTCACAACACTGAGCAATAGCATTTGATCACTTCATTGACAACTTTCATAAAGCATGCAACAAACAAAAAGAAGTATCTCCATGAACTTTATAATTCTATATTCTTCATTCTATCATACAATAGGAACAGAGGTTGCTAATCTTGGATATGTCTATACTCAACATGCATCTTCCTGTGCAAAAGTTCATTATGGTTGCCCTGAATTCACTACTTTTCATCATCCCTTGGTGGACTTGAAATGCATATTCTACTTCTAAAATATGCTTATTGTCATGTTTTGAGTCTCCATCCTCAGATTTAAGTTGCTGAAACACTCTTGAAGTCCGTGAATGTTATATTTGGTTTGGTAACTTTGCAGGGCATTTTTTTTCAAATGCCATGACCTTGCAGTGGCATCTATTAAGTTGAGTGACACTCACATTTATCATTATCTTCTGTCTGATATAAATGCAGCCTTAGGAAAAGATGTACAGTTACTTATGCATGATCAGCCTTTATTTAGACTTCCTCATTTTGACAGTCAGTGAAAAAAAATTATTTATCTCAGTGGTGTACCTATTATATTTCACAATCATAGAAGCATTTTTAACACCCCCCCCCCCAACAGAGATTTTTTTTCTAACACTCCCTCCTCTATGATAGTTGCTTTTAATAATAATCATGAAATGAAACAAAGAAATGGACAGCAAGGGGCAAGCTAGGAGCAGTGATTAAATCCCCAAAAGAATCATCCATACTACAAGAAGGCATGTCCCAAACAAATAACTAGTGCCAGAATAAAGACTAAAGCTAAATGTCAAAAATGCATTATTGTCTCCTTTGGAAAGGAGCGTATAACACTGACAGTGCACCAGTAAGAACTGACCAAGGAGGATTTGGTAAATTATGTGGACAGTTGACCCCAAATTCTATTAAGAACAGACTGATATGAAGCAAACTTAGGGATGTTCTGCAAAATCAGGAACAGTTCAACTTGGTTTTACGAATACAGCACCCAGAGAGAAAGAGAGTAAAGACTGCAGCATGTTTAATACAAATGCACATGTCATGTAAAGGTAGACTATAAGCTAAGCAAACAACAGGAGACCAACTTGCACACCAAACATATTAAGCAAATGAAAGAACATTCTGTAAACGTGGGGACAGTTTCAAATGTGTTTCATACAATATTCCAATTTATTTCATACTGATGCACAATAGCTGTTAATGCCCAACTTTAAAATGAGCACCAAGTTGTTCATCAACAACACAGCTAGCCATCCCCTCCCAAGGAAAAAAAAAGCATAAATATTCCAATTTATGTCACACAAATGTGCACTAGTCATCCCTTTATACCAAACTTTAAGAAGAACAAATGAATAGAATAAGTTCCCATAGCACAGCTAGCCAACCTCAACCAAACAAATTCAGTTTATTTGATTCAAATGCACACTAGCCCACTTTTAAAATAATATGAAAATGACAAAGTTACTGCCAACCCCCCCCAATTTTTTTTTCAGATTTATTCACACAAATGTACCTTAAGGGTAGAATTTAAACTGACCAGTGAAAAGGACAAGTTGCATTCATCCACATCACAGCTGGAAGAATAAAAGTATCCCAATGTATTAAAACAAATATAAACTTAGCAGCCTTAATGGCAGAATTTAACCTGAACAAATGAAAGGACAAGTTATTTAACCACAATCCAGCTATTTACCCCAAACCCCACCAAAAAAAGAGAGCATAAGTGCACACACACACACACACACACACACACACACACACACACACACACACACACACACACACACTCACTCATACAGAAGGCTAGTGATTATCTCTCCTACCCCTCCAAAAATAAGAAAGAAAATCTGGTTTTATTTACATTAAAAAATATATGCTAACCTTTAGTCTGGTAGTGCGCGGTGTCCAGGCTGATTCACTTGTTATGATTAATCCAGTTTGCAGGGTTCAATTAAAAAAAAAAAAAACTTCTGCACTTCAAAACTTTCTACTGCATTGTATGACTGTACAACTAGAAGGCTACTGTTAATTTTAAGAATAACTGTATTTCTTTCCAGTCTTGTTTGGAGTTCCTTCTGAGTTTCCTCCAATCCTGTATCTTGTTTTCACACATGGATGCATGGACACATGGACACACGTGCACACAAGAGGAAGAAAAAAGAGTTTACTTCAGAGACAAATCATGGTCAAATGTGGCCCTAGGCAGGGTAATGGATTGAGCCTTACACACACAAACACACACACACACACACAGCACCCCCCCCCCCGCAGCCATTCCAGTGTCCCATTACTTAGCTATTTCTACCCTGTTACCATAAACACTGTTCAGACCTCTCAGTGTGATACTATTTTCCTCTTTACTTCTACAATGATTACAGATATTTGGATTTAATTTAAAACTTTTATTTCAAATTTTATATCACAAATACTGATAGACATATGCTAAACAAAACAATACACTGTCACAATGAAAACATATGTAGCATTAACAGTAAAATTCTCTGTCCTTGAAACGGCATTGAAACTCACATTCAAAGAAAATGCATCTAGCTAGTGGCAGATTAAGTTTACCTTTGGGCTGTTTTCAAATCATATGTTCCTTGCACACATTTTCAGGACTATGCATACATACATGTGTTCTTTGATTCACCTTCCTAATTGTATTAAATTATATTCCTTGTATAATACAGTACCACTTGCTACAGTGTACTTTAAATATGTGTCGACACAGATAGGGACATACAGAAGAGGGCATTTTAACACCCTTAAAGGATCCAGATTTGATCTTAGTTTAAGCTTTTCACATTTATACCACAAAAAGCATTTAAAGGCAAGGCTGCACCCCCCTTACTGTTTGAACCCAGTGCAGACTGCATCCCCACCCTCATATTAGTAGGCCTTTGATTTATCCCCATTTCAACACAAAGGTCCACATTCCAAAAGAGTTGCTTCAGTATAAGTTTTTCCTGATTCTGAAATATTTGCTCTGTTTTAATTTTTCCAAGTCTTTTAGGTTTCTAATACCATGATGGGAATGGACCCCATTCCTAAGTCAAAGTATAATTAAGGTTCATGAAATTAGTATTGTTTCAATTTTTGCTCTCAGTGTAAGTGACTTACTTCAGTGTAAGGTTTATCTATAAATAAGCAAGAGGCAAGATTACAAAACCCTGCTCTCAGCCCAGTCCCAGTGTAAGTGGTCACTTACACTCACAGCAGGTATTTGGTAATCATGCCCAAAGTATCACTTTCATTTCATGAGACACTGCTTCTAACTGAAATTGGGGTTCAAGATATGGTGTACATCTCAAGTCATATTAACAGTAAATATATTTTCTTTTTATGCTAGGCTTTTTCTCTACAAATCTTGCTAGTTCCATTGATCAGCTTTACAGGAGACCTATTAGAAAATGTATGATAATGGAGATTTTTGGTTAGGGTGTCCTGTTGGTAGGTTTATGCTATCCAAAGAAAAATATAGACAGTTTCTATTTCTGATTTTTTTTTCAGCTGCTCACTTGTATTGATCAACCAAGGCTTGTGTTCCCCTTGCTGATAATCAGATTCAAAGAAATATTCATGATTTTTCCTGTCTGTATAGGCTTTTAATCGCAGTCAACCCATGGGTATCCTATACAAGCTGACAAAAAAAACATATCGCAGTCACATGTCATTTTAACAATTATAGAGCTTCCAATCATACCATCTCTGCAAACTCGTCGTAGAATTATCAGATCTGGTTTTTCTTGTTGCCTAAGTTATCTGTTTTGAGAACCAAATTGTTAAAGGAAAGCTGGACAGTTGTACTATGAAAGGCTATTAAACGCAGAATTACTTGTACAGCCAAAATCAGTCTGCAACATAAAAGGCACAAATCTGTTTGAATCTCAGCATAAAATCCATGTCTTGCTAGCCTCAAAAAATTATTATTTATGAGGGTTAAGAATGAATGTGCTTTATCCTTTTCTATTTCACATCTGGAAACGGCACTGCAGAAGGAACAAACAAAATCAGTCAAGCTGATCCTTAAGAGACTCTAGTGGTTGAGACAATTATAGCTGCTTCTAAAGACCGATACCTGGTCCAGGTATGTGCCTTCAGAAAGATTCTGCTATGGCAGCAGTAAGACTCATTGCTCTATCTTCTGGTATACTCCTTACATTATAGTTTGGTTGTTAATACTTTATAAAATGAATATGGAGTAGTCTTTACTTTATTTTTTCTCTGTGGTAGTATACAGTAAGAAAGAATGCAGACTACTGCAATTTCTATAATAAAATTTCATTTGCTGAAGTGGAAAACAATTTTGATTTTGTATGACTGAGGAACATTTCACCATTAGAGGTTCACCTGCCTTCTTTTCTGATCCATAATATTGACCTTTTGAGTTTATCCTACATTTCTCCATTGTTCCTATTGATTTGTTTTATTAGTGTATCTTTTTTGGAGCATTCCTAGGCATCCAGACCTATGGCAAAATTTTTCCTAATGGTATTTTTTTATCTCAAAACCATTTCCTTCTTACTTTGGTCTGATTTTGTGTTAGAACAATTGCATTAATCCTGCTCTGTACTAGAAGACCCATCCCCTGAAATTTCAATATACAAAAGACATTTTTATAAGTAGTCCCATCAGCTAGGAATTTACCTGTATTTAATATTTTCATATTTTCTTTTTCCTCATGCAGGCTTTTAAGAGGATGGGGTAGCTATTTATCTTCTATTCCCTGTTCTATGTTTAAGTTTATGCCTATTATAGAATGAAATCAAAATATTAATTAAACTTTTTTTATTCATATCCTCAGAATCAGAGGGTGAGTACACTGCTCTTGATGAATTAAAGACAGTAGCTATTGCATTATGTTTCTGGAAAGAAAGTCATCTGAAGTTTTAGCAACTTTTCATCTTATGATAGAATATGGTATGAGCTGTGACATGTAAAGAGCCAATGTCCACTTGGTTGGATAAATGGTCTGGATTTTATAACTAGTCTATGTGCAAACCTATTCAATCTTATTTAGGCTCACCTCGTTATGGCTATGCTACATTTGAATGAATTCATAAGGGGGAAAAGATGTTTCTAGTCTGTTCTTTAAGTGAATTCCTCATTTGCCACTCCATTGTCTGAGTTTTCTCTATAATCTCTTGTCCACATGTGTGTATACATTTGAATGCTTAATTAGATTATTTCTCTGCTACTGCTGTGGTCATCCTTTCTATTGGGTCTTCAATTCACTCTATAAAAATGGATCACCTACTGAACACCGACAGCCCAAAACACTGTCACCCATATGGCCAACGCCATATAGTCGACACTCACAATAGTGACAGTGCCCAGAACTTCACAAAAAAGGTAAATAAAATTTCCTTTATTGTGCTAGCAGGGGGTCTATGCCACCCTGCACCCCCCCATGGGGGGCTACACCCCGACATGCTCGTACCTTTAATATACCTACTCCGAGATTGCACTACAGTGCAAGAATGGAAATTTTTCCATTCCGCACTATTGGGAGATAGAGTATCCCCATTGTTGATATTCTGAACATTGACCATATGGCGTCAGCCATATGGGTGTTGGCATTGTGAGCTGTCGGCGTTCTGTATGGGACCCATAAAAACATGGTACAGTAGCTTCATCTTCCTTCTTTAGAAGAATAGAAGGTAGCATCTGTAAAGTTTTGTGATGCATTGATTTAGTCAGTTGCACTCACATTAGACCTTTTAACCTCAAGCCAGAGTCATTTTTACTATTGGAATCCCTGAGGGAGTAGGGCTTGGGCCTTCTGCTACAAAGTAGTTGAATTGCCATTCTAGTAAGCACAAGCTGCCCAGCTTCTTAGAGCAGATGGTGCAATTCCATAAAAATCTTGTCCAAGGATGCAAGAAATTAACTCATTATGAAGGTATTTCTGTCCCATCCAGTTTCACAGTTAGCAAACTGTGCATCTGATGAGATATATGTTCATACCATCTATTGATCGGGCTAAGAATGGCTTTAATTTTGACTTAAATTTGTATTATTAATGGTGTGTGTGCATGTGTGTGTACGTGTGTGTACGTGTGTGTGTGTGTGTGTGTGTGTGTGTGTGTGTGTGTGTGTGTGTGTGTGTGTGTGTGTGTGTGTGTGTATGATAGATATAGATATATGTATCTACTTTGCATGCTTGAAAACCCACATACTTGAATGTTATTTTCGCAAGATGGAAATAAACAAAAAATAAAATCCCCAACCATGCACTTTTTCCCTGAAAAGTAAACACTTGCCCAAAACTTCACAAAAACACAGCACAGTGTCTGAAACACACAAAGGTGTGGGGCTACTCCCCGGAACACACCTACTTATGTGGAGAGTTGTGCCCCCCACACCCCCGCAACTATATATACCAATTCTGGGATCATACTACAGTGGGGGAAAAGGCACTTTTCCCCATGTTAGGCAAGTGTTGACTTTCCTTGGAAAAAAGGCTCTGTTCAGGATGTCAGTTTTCTTTATTTTCTTTATTTTCATCTCACGCAAATAACGTCTGATTATATGGACTTTCAAACAACCAAAGTAGACCCATACACACATATATATATATATATATATATATATATATATATATATATATATATATATATATATATATATATATATATATATATATATATATATATGTATACACACACACACACACACACACACACACACACACACACACACACACATACACACACAATTTGGCACCTCAATAGTAATGCCAAATCCAAAATACCACATAGATCAAATGTCAAATCTGCTGACCGAATTCAGCAGATTCGACATTTTCTCTACTATCAAATGTGATTTCTGTATAACAGCTTAGCTAAGTAACTCCTAAACTTCGCATCAAGTTTTTGCAGGAGGGCAAGTCCCCCTGCACCACCCTGTGGGGGGCTGCACCCCTCCACACCCCCTGCTACCTCTATATTCCAACACCAAGATCACACTATAGTGAGGAAAGGGATGAATGCCTTAATCAGCACTGTACTGTGATCTATATTTATTAGACTGAGTTCATATCCAAGAAAGCATAGTGGCATTCACTGATATGCTCTATCAAGCATATAATGGCCAGCAACAGTCTGATATCCTGTCTACAAAGAAACTGCGTTTGGGATTTTGATAGAAAACCATATATTGTTTTGTGAGACTTCATATGATTGTCTCCCTTCTATGTTAATGATTGCCAAGTTTCTTAAATGGGCATTTTCTCTTACTACTCTACAATAGTTGGTATTGCTGTTTGAATCTGTTGTGGTTTTTTTTTCATATTAAGGCAGCTATTATGGCCAGAAGCTTGCATTTTCCTCTTAATAATTTTAAAATCTGCTTTTGTTTTAACTCAATGATATCATAATGGTGAAGTTGAACTTAATTATAAAATATATCCATTACTGTGCTGTACATAAAACTTAAATTTTTTGCCTTATTTTGCTCATTTCAAAGCACAGTACTATTCATATCTGATGATATTCACCCCAACCCAGGCCCTTGCCACCAGCACTCCAGCCATACTTAAACAGCACCTCTCCCCTTACAACTGCCTCTCAAATAACTCATTACGATCACAAGCCTCCAAAAAATCTTTTTTGTCAATGAATATACAAAGCATTGTCGATAAAAGCACCCTCCTTCACACCTGGATTTCTCAATATATCCAGATATACTTGCTGTATCTGAGACATGGCTAAAACCTCATATTACAAACTGCAAAATTCTCTCCCCTGGTTATAATATTCTTTGACTGGCTAGAAGTAAAAAAAAAGGGTGGAGGAGTAGCTATACTCTACTCTGACGAGCTCTCTCTCCCCTTCCCTCTCAATTTCTCCACTGCCAAAATACTTACAACAACCTGTAACTTAAATCAACACAAAAAACTTGTCATTGTAGCAGTCTATATACACCCAGGTAAAAACATTCCCATACTCAAGCAGTTTCTTTCTTGGATTTCTATATCCATTCCCTATGAAACCATCATATTTGGAGATATTTATATTGACTGGAATTTTGTTCATACTGCCGGCTCTTGCTACTCTATAAGCCTTTATGGCTTTACCGAGCTGATCACCTCACTCACACATCGGCAAAAAAAATCCCAGAAAGGCTCGGTCATTGACTGGATATTAATATCTAGCATAACCCTTCTACCCTACCTAACTCCCTTAGTGACCACCTCCCTACCTCAGTAGTAAGACACTTTCCCAATATTAACAAGGGCCACCCATACAGAGACTCTTGTAACCTTAAAACTACAACCCTGTCACCCTAAAAAAATTACTGTCCACTGTAAATTGGTCATTCCTACACACATTAGCCTTGAGGAGGCTGTCAAAAGCTTCATCAATATATTCCTAGAAACCCTAAATACCCTGGCTCCCAGTAGAAATATTAGGCTAAAATGTAATTATGCAGTATGGCTAAACCAGGCAACTCAATCCATTATGAACAAAAGAGACAGTGTCTGGAGAGCATGGAAAAAGAAATAACAACTCCACTTTCCACCGGAACTTACATAAACAGCTTTGCAACCAAACAAAAAAGCAAGTCCTACTGGACAAAAAAAAAATCTATTTAAAATCTCTGAGCAACCCACATTCCAACCTGAAGAAATTCAGGCACTCAATAAACAAATTACTGTCTCCAGGGAACCCCTCTTCACCAATTCCCTTCCCTAACAAACCTTCCAGCGAAACTGCAACTCTATTTAACAACTTTTTCATTGAAATACTAGAAAAGCTTACTGAACCAGAAAATCTCAATATTAAGCCTCCACCTCCCACCTTCTCATCTCTTCCCTTGTTCTCCCTAGCACCTGTAACAACTGCTTCATTAGATCACTTCTGAACAAACTCAAACACTGCTCCCCATCAGCCGACAAACTCCCTCCATTATTTCTCAAACATGAAGCTAGATCCGTAGCATAACCTGTATCTATATTTATCAATAGATCCAGCTAAGAAAATACAGTATCAGATACTTGGAAAAAAAATCTTCATAACACCCCTCCACAAGGGAGGAAATTCTAGCAATTGCTTATTGCCAACCCTTATCCAAGATAATGGAAAAATGTATACATACACAAATACTAAACCACCTCTTACAGGCAAACCTAATTACACCCACACAGCAGGGATTCTGACCCTAGTACAGTACTACCACTGCCCTCCTTTCAAGCACAACATTGCCCAAGCCAGAGATAATAATAAACTCCTATCAGTTATATTCCTCGATATATCCAAAGCATTTGGTACTGTTTCCCATCCCATCCTTCTAAACAAACTTTCCAACCTACAACTCTCTACCTCCACTACCTCCTGGTTTAACAGCTATCTTTCAAACAGGTATCAGTCTTTCAGATGGCAAATGCCCTTCTCCTCTTTCTGTCTTGTTAAGGCCACGGTTACCCTGGGCTCCATCCCGGGCTCTCTAATTTTTAATATATTTACAAATAACCTCCATGTCTCCTGCCCCCACTCTATTTTAATAAAGTACACAGATGATTCCACAATTTTTAACACCTCCAACAATATGCAAAATCTCCACACTGTCACTCAGCAATCTCTGCACCTAGTAGGAGAATGGCTAACTGAAAACAACCTACTTCTCAACCCCCAAAAGACCGAACTTCTCCTTTTCCTTCAAAAAATATCAATCCAGCTAAAGACAACTTCATCATCTCATCCTTAGATAATACAATTATCACCGCTGACTCAAACACTAAATTGCTTGGCGTTACTATAGACAACCAATTAAAATTTGACCTACATATCATAAACTGGATCAAAAAGTCTATTCAAAAACTAGGTCTTCTATACTGCAATAACAAATATATACTTAACAAATCTAGACCAATACTGGCTGTAACATGTATTCTACCATCCTTGCTGTATGCTGCTCCCATACTAACTAACATCCAAAATAATTTCTTAACAAAGCTAGAAACCACGCATAACAAGATAGCAAGATTAGTAGCCAGTAGTAGCTACAAATCTCATCATTGTATATCATTGAAAAGCTTAAGGTGGTCTGAGCTCCCCCACATGCTTCAAATATCATAACTACAAATTGCACATTGTTCCCTAAACAGCCCCAACTGCTGCCCTGCCCTTGCATCCATAATTACACCTTATACACCCAAACTTGACCTCAGAAGCACACAACAAAAGCTACTTCAGGTGACCAATCCAAATAAAAATATTGGGAAAGTACTTTACAGTCATTCAATTGCATACTCGTGGAATAAACTTCCATTGTCCCTTCTCACCACTACCAAAAATGGTGCATTCAAAAAGCAACTAAAAATTAATTTCCAATATGCATGGATCTGTACTTGTCAGGAAATAACTTAGTGAATTTTTCTTCTTCTCTCAATCAACTTATCTGCCTAGTATCTGATATCTAAACTGTATACACATATTACCCTCTCTGCAGTTCGTACCTATGCTATTAAATGCATCTTTCTTCTACTATGTCATGATATTACTCTGAATTGTATATTACATATTTTTTATTTTAGGCATTGCTATATCCTTGTATATAACTTAATGCTCACCAAATTTCTCAAACATATTGTACTGCATTCTCATAATACTGTAATTTTGCCTTGTAAATATTTCATGTTGTATGCTTCTCTTTCTCTACTTTTGTATTGTTAAGTATTTTACAGCTTGAATTGTTAGTTTTTTTCTTATTTTTTAATTACTTTCCTGCAGCTTTTCTACTCTGGACACTGCTGAAAAAGGGCTCTCTGGACCTAGTCTGGCTAACCCCGTTAACAAATGTAAAAATAAATAAAATAAATAAAATTTCAAATTCACTTTTTTCATGTCTTATTTGTTACACATAGTTTAACTTTGTATTGTTTATATCTATCTATATATATATATATATATATATATATATATATATATATATATATATATATATAATTATATCATCATTGGTAGAACATACCAATGTGGGAAGCACAAATGGATGAAGAAGAGACCATATTTGTGAGAATTAAATTCAAAGTGAAGAACACTATCACTGGCACTTGAGATGGTTTAACCTAAACTTTAAAATCAATTAAAATGTATTACAGGATTCAAATTGGTGGTAAGTAGATTTGTCCCTCATATATACTTTATCAGACCTCAAAGAAAAGTTCTCATAAATTCTGCATGCATGGCTGAATCTGAATAATCTTGGTGGTCACATTATTTGTACTAGATAACTAAACGGTCGCAGAAACATTAACACTGCTACAGCACTAAACAGTTACATTTAGTGGAATGGGTGGAAGGATGCAGAGCATGATTCACATATGAGATTAATGGAGCTGTCCCCCCAGTTGTAAACAGCCCCTTGTGCTTCTGTCCATTGTCTCACTTCTACTGTAGCCAATTGAAAATGTGCTGCTGACATACCAATGACTTGGGACCCTCACAACTTTCAGCTCCATTCCCACAAGGCCTGACGTTCCACCCTGAATAGAGATGTATTATGAATAAGGCTATAGAACACAGATTTTAGAAAGACATGCTTTATTAAATGTATGCACTCATATACTGGAACCACATTCATTTTAACACAAATCCAGCTCAAGTGTAGTCTACCATCTCAAGCCTCAGACTTTATCTTGACCTTATGTGTTTTAACTTTATACTTTACAATATACTTTTTTCTTAGAACATTTCAAACACTGAAATAAATGCTGCATGCATATTTAAACTTCTTCCTTTTTTCTTTAAAGCTGTTAAATTGGAATAATAATCTGTGAGGATTAATCAACTCCTGTTCTCAGGTATTTGTTTGAAATCTTGGGGAATCTATTACCATGACTTCTTGCAAAGCCCTTCAGTTCACTTCACCATGCTTGTCTTGGTTTTTATCTAAGCAAGAGTGCCAGGTACCAGCAGTGGAAATGCAATTAGAAAAATCTCTTGCTAGCTTCATGCTAATCTCACTCGGACAAACCATACTGTATTAACAATACTCATAATGTATTCTGCACAATTAAGCATTTCAATTGTTAGAATTACTTTCATATGCCAGAGACTTGATGAAGTTGAAAAGACATTTCTTGGTAAAGGATGTTTACCACTTCTCATGGGCTAATGAAAAAGTCCCCAAAGTATCTAATACCCACTTCTGCATTGCATGGCTCTGTGAGCATGCAATCTAAAAACATTGCTGCCTTTTAAAAAGTATCCTACTGAACGCAGTGGCAAGAACCCAGACTGTTTTCTAAAGGGGAAAAAATGGTCAATAAATCATATTACAAGCAACAAGTAAAAGTGCAAAGAAAAAGATCCATAAAGTAATTTTATAAACTTTCAAGACTATACTGCTATAGCTTTACTACTGATTATCCTAATATAGCAAAATGAATTTCAATAAAATTGGAAGATAATTACCAAAAAAGACTTGTAAAGAAGTGGCAGAAACAACAAATGTATGACCCTTTCTCAACATCTATAAAACAACTTCTAGAAAGGCTTTTCTCTCAACAGATTCTTGTCACAAATAAAGTGATAATTAGAGCTGTTTCAAGCCTTTCTGTGGTCTCACATATTCTAGGAGAGGTGGTCATCTAGACCACATCAACAAATATCATGTAGCTGCAGAAGCATCATTGTGTCATCATTAATTCTCTGGTGTATATCAAGTATTTGATTATTTTTAGCACTGGCCATTACTGTTACTGTAATTTAGCATGTAACTGCCTCCCCTTCACTTATACATAAGCACAAAACACATTCTTATCTAATGCAGTTACAACCTTGTTTAAGAATAATAGTAAAGATGAACACTTTATAGCTACACTGGAAAAAAAAGAAGTTTGATGTTAAAACAGTTGTTCCAAGAATGTCACTGAAATCAGCTTTTGGCCAGCTACAGTTTTTCATTTTAATAAATGATCTTCTCCGAGAATCATTTGAGACTGACTTAGTATATTGCAAAGATGGTGTAGTGATGCTAATGGGTGATACTTGGATTTCATACAGCCTATAGAATCTCAGAAATGGTATACATGCTGCCTTTATTTCCATTTCAAGAATTGATAAAGAATGCCTCTAGAAGAAATTCGTCATTATTTGGCATTTGTATAAAAGGGATAATACAGCAGGTTTGCTGGTACTAGGTCAGCAGATAAAACAAAGAAAAAATAATACATTGTAGAAAAATATATACAGTAACCAAGCATTGGTTTATATCAAGCTAAGCAATTTAACAAAATATGTTACCTTGATTTAAATCATTTGTGTCTGGAAGTTACTCTTCCTCCTTATAACAGCAGATTTTGACACCAAAATATTTATTTTGACATACTGTATAGGGTCTCACCCTGCATGATGACTGTTGGTAGGAAAGAATTATTTAGTAGTTTTGTTTTCAGAGTTTTTAAAGTCCTGTTTCAAATAACTCAGTGTGAACAATAGTACTTATGTGAATAGTATTGTAATTAGTATTAATGGCTACTGGGTGCAATGTACCCATGTGATGTCAGATGTGATTATATTGGCTGACATGTCTGCATGCCTGTATACCAAATTGCCTTCTTGAGTATTAAAACGGTCATAATATCAATATGATCAACATGATGAGTCAATTAACTGTCAGGCAATGGTGCAACAGACAGAAAAGGACACCTGTATAGAGGATATGCCACAAAGTAAAATTCTACAACTTTCTGCAGGAATAATGGCTGAAATATCATTTAGGATTCAGCAGCAAGGGGAAAAGCAGGAAACATATAGCAAAAAGAACACACACAGCCAGAAGAGAATGTCCTAAGGAAATACCTGTTTGATTTAAAAGAAAAAAATAGCCTCTTATGGGTGGTTGCGGTGGTGCAGCGGTTAGCATTGCCACCTCTCAGCAAGGAATTCTCCAGTTTGATTCTCAGCAGGGGTCCCTTCTGTGAGTGTACAGTCTGCATGTTCTCCCTGCAGTCATGTGGGCTTCCTCCGTGTGCTCCGGTTTCATCCCAAAGACATGCTGTAGGTGGATTGGAAACTCTGAATTGGCCCTAGGTGTGTGTATGTCTGCCTTCTGCCAATCATTCTGCAGACCGTTGTTTTGCTGTGGTGACCCCTAACTGGGAAAAGTTGAAAGAACCTGGTGAACTTAGGCATCCTGAGGCAATGTAGCAACTACCGTATGTACACCGACAACCCTCTCCTCTTACCTCCCAACAATCAGACTTGCGAGATGCACTTATATATCCAAATTGGAAGCCACGCAATCTCCAGCCCAGACTGGGATAGCAGGTCAAGAGGCAAAGGTCAACACTTGCACTACACCACATGGAACACATAGCCCTCCAGAACCACACCAGCACTGCCTTCACATAAAAACACAAACCACACACCCACCTTCACAGAGGCTCTCAATAAAAATCTACCCAAACAGCACAGACCTCCAAGGCAGAAACGGACTCGACCACCACAACACATCACTAATCACAAGACACACAAGTCTCCTAAACAGTGTGACACTCAACCAAAGCCCCTAAGGCAAAACAGCATGCCCAGCGCACTAGTCTTAGGTGACTCAATAATGAGGCACACTGATGTCCCACTCACTAGGTTGAATAGAGAGAAAGTAACAGTCAGGTGCCTGTCAGATGCCAGGATCCGCCATGTAACGCACGCACTCAAGTCCCTCAACAAGAAGTACAAATATGACTCTGTCATTGTACATGTGGGTGTGAATGACCTGAGATGTACCTCCCTGGACTACATGAAAAGGAACATGGAGGAGCTCTTGGATTATCTAGCCCAGGCGGGAATGACCCTAGCCCTGAGCAGTATCCTACCATCACCCAGAATTATACCACAATACAAGCAGAAAATTATTGATTTCAACAATTGGCTAAGTTTCTGGTGTCATTCTAAGGGGATCCAGTATCTGTCTGCCTTGGGATGACATGATTGACATTTGCCTGAGACAGCCTGCATCTGTCACCTCTGGGCTTCCGGATACTGGCCAAGGCTCTTGCCACCCCTATAGTGCCTTTTTTAGGTGGTGTTCCAAAGACCAAATTACCACTGTAACAGCTACAAACAAATACAATCTGAGGGTCATGCTGCTCAATGGTACAAGTCTAAATCTCAAAATGCACTTGCTCGAAGCACTCCTTAAAATGGAGAAATTAACATTTGTGCTGTAACTGAGACCTGGTTAAAGGCAGCAGAAAGCACCACTGCACTACCAGGCTATAACTCATTCCACACCTTTCTGCCCCAGAACTTAGACCGAAGCTCCAAATAGGGTGATGTTTCCATATTCATAAAGGATGCGCACACCTCCAGACTGGTAGCCCAACATAATGCATCAGAGATATTTCAGGTGCAGCTAACATTGGGTAAGACAGCGATTCAGGTTGTAGCCTGTTATAGGTCCCCAACCATGTCCCAAGACACTCACTCCACGTTCCTAAGCACCTTGGAGAATATTAGGGTCCAGACCAACACACTCATACTGGGAGACTTCAACTACCCCTCCATTAACTGGGAAAACTTCTCATGTAACAATACACTTGCCCAACATTTCCTGGGATTCATTAATTCCAATGCCCTGAATGAGCTCGTTCTTACCCCCACTAGAGGTAGCAATATCCTTGATCTGGTCATTGCTAACATGGGCAACCGTTGCTCTACACCAATAGTCAACTCCTCCCTAGTTAGACCCAGCCACAAACTAATCACTTTGGAAATCCACATCCCTCCCACCCCCTCCCCAACCCCACAAAGGTAACTACCATGAAAAACTTCTCCAAAGCTAACTTTGGTATACTAAGAACAGAGGTGGCTAACTTCACGTCACCCATGCAAATGGAGAATAGTTGCATGACCGCCGAATCATACTCCAATGCACTGTACGAACACGTACACAAGTGCATGGATCTCGCCATACCCAATAGGACCAAGACACTCTCATCCAAAAAGAGGGAGCCAATCTGGTGGTCCCCTGTTATAAAAATACTCTACAACAGAAGGAGGAAACTGATGTGATGCAGAATAAGGTGAAGTCCCAAGACTGGAAAAAAACCCTTATCAGTCTATACAAAAAGTTGAGATCCTTCATCAAATTCTGTAAAGCCAGCTATGAAAACAGAATTGCAGAAGATAGTAAAGACAACCACAAGCCCTTCTATAGTTGTGTAAAGAACCTCCACAGCAATACCCAGATTTGCTCTGAGATACTGCACAATAGTACCTCCTATACCGAGCTAACAGATATTGCCAATATAGTGGCCGACAGATTCAGTGCCAACTTTACCCCCCCCCCCGCCAAGGAACAATCACAGTACCAGTAGATTGCCAGGCATCCAGTATTACTGCTGCACAGGTTAAAACAGCACTGCCCAAGGACAAGAATACAGCTTCTATGGGACCTGACAATAACCCTGGCTGTGTTATACATGAACTACAGAGTGAACTGTTGCCTCACCTGTTTGTCCCTACTGAATGGCGCACTGCTATAGTCATCCCTCTCCACAAGGGAGGAGCAACTACAGACCGTGGGACCTATCGGTCCATTAGCCTGACGAGTCTGATATGCAAAGCTATGGAACACATCATCATAGACCTAATAAACAAGGATATAGGAAATTTCCAAACTCTGGATTCCACATAGTTTGATTTTGTGAAGGGTAGATCATGCCTGCTCAACTTGGTTGACTTCTTTGAGTCTGTTACCAGAGCTGTGGATAAAGGCAAGGTGGGCCATACAGTCTACCTTGATCTGGCCAAGGCCTTTGATACCATTCCCCACTTAGAAATCATAGAAAAACTTACTAAGCTAGGCATCAACCCCTATATCACTGGGTGGGTTGCAAACTGGATTACAGATAGAGCCCACAGTATGAAAGTAGCTGACTCCAAGTCAGACTGCTGACCAGTCACAAGTGGAGTCCCACAGGGATAGGTCCTGGGTCCTCTCCTGTTTGGTATCTACTTCTCAGAAGTCCAGTCCAACAAGAAGGGACACTGGTTGACAAGGTTCACAGACAACTGTAAGTTGGGAGCCGTTATTAACTCCTGAAGTGATGTTGACATCCTACAGAAAGGCCTCACTAAGACCAACGATTGGTGTTAGAACCATGGTCTTAAGCTCAATGCTAAAAAAATTGTGTCGTCATCCCCTTTGGGAAAAACCCAGTTCCCATGAACTACCACATTGATGGTAGTCCACTGAACACAGAAGGCATTATAAGAGATCTGGGAGCACAGGTTGACAGCAACCTCTCTTTTGACCAACATACTGCCACTGTGGTCAGAAATTCCTTCTATGTGGCAAATCCCATTACTAAGGGTTTTGCATCCAGAAAGAAAGAGGTCATTGTCTCCCTCTACTCTTCCCTCATTAGGCCAATCATTGAGTGCAATGCCCCATTTGGCATGTACCTCGCTAGACACCTGCAACAACTGGAGAGGCCACAAACGTACCTCACAAAGAGGATCCTAGGCCTTAAACACTTGTCTTATATGGACAGTTTCAAAAACCTCCAAATATTCTCTGTCTCATACTGCCTACGTAGAAACAATCTCTGCTTGACTTACAAAGCCATGTCTGTCCCAGCTCTGTTAGAAATGCTACATGTAAAGAAATCCCAATCCCTCCACAACACATGCTCCAGAGACATCAACCTCATTACCACAATCAACAGAACATGCTGGAGGGACAAGTTCATAACCCAAAGACTGCCCATAATATGGAATAGACTTCCCATACATGTCCAACAGAGCACCTCACTGGCCTTCTTCATGAGAAATCTTGATGACTGGATGGGAAATAGAAAATTCACCCCGGGTATCACTCCAGTGGCTCTACTCAACAGAGTAACTAAGGTCGAGTGTCATGATGCCAGGGTAATCCTATGGGCTATACTTGTAAAGGCTCCAGGGCCATTAGCCTAGTACACACCTATGAACCTATAAGAAGAATATGCATATTAAAATAGATGAGAAAAGGGGACTACATAAAGTGAATAAGACCCAAATTGTTAGAAGACTTGTAAAACAAAACACTATAAACGCACAAAGTAAATGTGCTGAAATAAATAAACAAATAAAAACGGCTCTGCAAACAACTGCAAACAAAACAACTTTAATGAAAAGAAAAAAGGAAAACACAACCGATAAGCACTTTTGTTCTAAATGAACTTCATCAGGCTTGTAAAACAGAAGAACACAGTAAATGAGACATTTAAGAAAGATTCACATGGTATAATAGACATAAATGGAATATACTACTGTGCAGCTAAATTTATGCCAGATAAAGTATTGCTACAAAAACACAGAGTAGCAAAGGAAAAGAAATGAAGAGGCAGAATGCCACTGTTGAAGTATCAAACAGAAAAATAAATAAGTAAATAACTAAATAAATAAGGTAAGTCTTAGAACCAGATTTTAGAGTTGTTCTCAGTGTAAGCGATTTACTTTGGTGTAAGGTCTGTCTATAAAAAGGCTTACACCGTGGGCCAGATTACAAAAGACCTGATTTCAGTGTAAGTTGCTTTACTCTGCTGCAATACATTAGACTATGTCACCTCCACTGTGAGCAAGTCTTTTGTTATCAGGTCCTTATATAGAAAAGGGAATAGATGATCAACAATTCTTAAAAATTCTTAGAGAAGTAGATGCAATAAAAGCAGCGTACATCAAAACAGATCAGGATTTATCTTGTACCATTTCCAATAATAAGCTAAAAACAGCATCACATGCAAAGAAACTCAGAAGATATAACAAAAAATATAAAGGAAAAATGCAAAACAGGCAATGCATTTATGACCCAAAAAAGTTTTGCAGAGAACTGGAAAAGAAAACAACAGCAATTGGTACAGTTTTGAGATGTATTTATGAAATTCCTGTTGAACACATAAAGATGCTAAAAGGTTATAAGAGTGCAAAAATGCAGAAAGAAATTTCAATATAGAGGATGAGCCATTAAATCGGTTCATATGTGTAAATTGGACTAACGACTATTGCGGCCTTTATAAGTATAGTGAATCATCTGAAATCTATCTCACAAGTTTATTTGACTTAGAAGTTATTTTATGGGCAATATGTAAGCTTAAGGCAAGATTTGCAGGCTGCCTCTGTTTATTAGTGGCATAGGTTCTAAACCTGGGTTGTACTTCTGATTTCCTATCCAGTGGTCCATGCTTCTCTTGAATAGGTTTAGAGGAAAGGTCTGCTTCACGTGGATTGGAAGCCAGTTGCATAGAAGTTTAATTCTCTGATGCACATACCTGTCCCTGCAACATGTACGATTTATGTCCTAAGTAAAGTTTAAAACCCTAGATGCTATTCATTTTGCAGATATGAAAAAGGTTCATCTGATTGCAATCCAAGGATGTTTATTTGCCAGGCAGGGAGTGTCTTTTGAGGTGATCTTCATCTGTAGTGATTTTTATGTCCTCGATTTTTTGTAATGAACTTCTGTGGACATTTCCATTGTTGCATGTACCTGGTCAGGTACATACTGATGGGGGACTTGTACTCAGTGTTGGGCTGATGAAGGCCGAATATTGTGGAACAATGACTTCCTTGGACTTAGACGCCATGCACTTGCTGATAAGTAGAGTGACATAGAATGATTTTCTTACTGCCTTAGACACTTGATGGTTGAAAGCCAGGTTACTATCTGCATATGTTCCCAATTCCTTGACTACTGGTTCTACTGTTAGGGGTGGTTATAAATGAATATAATTTGCTAGGGTGGCTGACTTCCAGAAGGGCACTATTATGCATTTTTGGCATTGAGTTTTAAGCTGTGATTTTGGCACCAGTCATTTGTCTATGTTATTCCTTCCTGTAGAATGTTAGCATGTTGGATGGATTCTATGACTGCTCCTAGTTTGCAGTCATCTGCAATGTAGAAGCATCTAGAGAAACCAAGACAAAAATAAGAGAGACACCTAAATGAAAAAACCGAAGTGTAGAAGCACCCAAAGTATGACTAAAGGTATTAAAATCTTTGCACAATAATTTATCCCAGAGTAAACGTTACTTATGTGCACATCTCATATAGACACCAGCCTTGTTAACAGCATGGAAAATGATACTAATCACTGAGTGAGCATGCAATCAGTTTTAAGAGCTATAGCCCAGTAATGTGCCTTCCAACAACACATAAATTGTAAACTGGAATAGATACAGATGAAGTTTATAGTCACGTAGAAAAAAATCAACCATAACAATAGTAATCTAGGGTAACAGACAACATTATACAGAATGCAGGGTAACCTCTTATTAAGCAGAGCTGTAACAGACCTGTAAATAAGAATAGCCTTAGATATGGCATGATTAGATTGCAAAAAAAGTATTCAACACCATTGCACAGTCATGGATTTTGGAATGCTTACTAAAGAATAAAACCCACACCTTGCTGATAAATTATACAGCAGTCATTATGATGCAGTGCAAACCTCTTCACAACTGTGTCATAACAAAATCAAATTCTTATCCCGGGTATAAGAGTGCAAAGAGGATATTCCAGGCTGATTCTTTGTTACCACTTCTGCTTTGCCTTGATCTTAACCTGCTGAACGCTACTATGCTTATAGCATGACTTCTAAAAACCAGCCTTCCCAGTAATATCTCATCTACTTTTTTGTCGATGATTTTAATCATATACCTCATCTGAAATGCTCTTACAAGCATAACTAAAATGGTTAAACCTTTCTCAGATGATATAAGAATGACATTTGGCTTTGATAAATACACAAAAGCAATATCAGCAGAAGGAAAACTGAACAAGTAAGAAAATATCAGCCTTAGATAGGAATGTGATACAAGAGAACTTGAAGAGGGAGTGTATAAATGCTCAGTAATAGAGGGGGGGGGGGTTCAGAAAAAAAGAAAGTACAAATAAGATGGAATACTTTAGAAGAATAAAGTAATAAAGGTAGCATTCAAAACTGCCTTGCCATCTAGGAATAAATCACAACTTATAAATCAATTTGCTCTTCCTGTTCAAAGTTATAGCTTTGAAATGAATAACTGGCCCCAAAAGGTGGGAGGATGGCATAATGGTTAAGGTGTTTACCTTGACAACACAAGGTGCAGGGTTTGATTCTCACATAGGGTAATTGGCTAGGCTTAAAATGGCCCACAAAAGCAGTTAGCTTAGTACTAATCTATGAACTATGAATCAGTTGGCCAAAAAAACAAGAAATTTACTTCATGCTATGAAATGATATATAATCACCGGTACGTGGCAAGACAATAAATCCTGTAATCTGATGAAGGTAGAGCTTCCAAGAAATTGACTATATGTGTAGCTCTGCAGTCTTAGGACTGCACACATATTTGGTGATATAATCAGATCAAACTATAGTAAAAGTGTTAAATCATGAAGATAATAAGTTGAAGATGAACTGTTTACTCAGACTAGCAGAAGCATTTCAGAAAGGGGTGGGAAAGGAAATCAAAGCTTAAGCAGACAAGTATCAGTCAGCAACAGAATGTGCCAAAAATTAAAACTAGGAAGACCATGACCAGCAGAAAATAGAAGACAGATGGAAAGCTCCCAGTTTTGGTGAAACATGTGGAGAACTCATTAAACTGCCACATATTGATTAATAATTAATGGCATGGATGGCTAAGGAAGGATAAATGTAATCCAAAATATGAAGTGTTAATAATGGCATCTAAGGGTGGTGGACAACTTATAGCTTGGTTTATAAAGTGTGCATAAAAAAGTGGTAGATACAGGCAAATGCTGTCTGTTTTACAGAACTAACAATACTTACACATGGTATTGCTGGGTGTGATACACTCATGACTTTGGGTCTGTATAATGAAATGCACAACAATACAGTATGACTCTTGTATTGCAGATTGTGCAATTACTACAAAACACAGGTAGCTGAGAAGCACAAGAAATGTGTACCACAAAGAATAATTTAAAATTAAAAAATATATGATTCTGTTTAGAAAGCAGAAGCAAGTAAACTAGATACAGTAATTAAATGGAAAAAACATAAGTAATATTAATCAATAGCTACACTTAGTGATTATTTTGTCATATATACAAAGAGACATAAAGTCATAAAATATCATGGTGTGTAAGTAGAAAATAGAATGATACAGAAGAAAGACACCTACCTTTTGTAGCAACATCAGCATTAATAAGAATTTTCAAACATATTTAAATATCTTATTAATGCATATAACTCTATATGAGCTGCAGAAGGAGACAGATCTACGTACATTGCAGCAAAAATGACAGACTGAAGCAATACTAATTTCATGAAATTTAGTCATACCCTATCTCAGGAATAGGGTCAGTTTATGTTATGTTATTAGAAACCCAAAACATTTTGAGAAATTAAAAATTGGGAGAACTGTAAAGTCTCAAAACTCAAAAAACAGGTGAAAGAACTAAAATCTAAAATGAAGGCAAATGGAGGGACTAAACAACTTGAATATTTTAATAAACCGAACAAAAAACAGTAGCGTGAAGCACTTTTCGTCCGATCAAGTGACCGGATGTCTTCAGACAAAATCAAACAGCAATTCTGTTGGTTAAAAGTGTACTCATTTCCCTCCTCACAATAAATTAGCCAATCAAGTATGCTAACACACTCTCCAATAATTAACAAATTAATTAGTTAACTAAGTAAATAAACCTGCTAAAAGGCATAGCAGTTTTAAAACATATAAGCAATGTGTATAACAATATATATAAAACTTACAATGGGTTTACTTAGTTCAAGCCCTACCTAATAATAGAATAAAGACAATTTAAATCAAAAAGTAAAACATTATTAATAATAATAATAATAATAATAATAATAATAATGATACTAGCCTAAAATTATTAATAATAATAATAATAATAATAATAATAATAATAATAATAATAATAATAATAATAGTACCAATACTGGCCTAAATGTTATAGTCCTACATCACATATTCATTGCATTAATAACATTTAACCAA
>NC_056741.1:1545960051-1546037551 GCF_019279795.1 Protopterus annectens
CCTGGGAGATTATTTTTGCCTCAAAGTTGCCTTTGGTAGACTTAATTAGTCCCCTGACTTGTTTGTTGGGACTTATTAGGGAGTGTTTTTTTCTTTTGGGAATATGCCTTCCTATTATTGGACAGGATTTACTTTCTTTTTTTGTACAACCTATTTATACTGAGGTTTGAACAGGGGGGCTTGTTTCTGGAGTTTGTCCTAAGTTTATTTCAGTTTGGAACTACTGTTTCTTTGCAGTTATTTACATGCTTGTGCAGGGTTCCCTAAACCCTTCTGCTTAGGTCACCATGTTCTCTGAATTTTGGGGGATTGGAATTTAGCTATGCCTTCACTTAATAGGAAGTAGTTACCCTTGGAAAATTTCATAAAGGTTTTGGAGTTTGCTAGGAGTTCAGCTGTTATATTTATTTCAAGGGTTATTGCTTTGTGATCTGATCTGATCTGTGAGGACATTATACAAGGTGGTGGGGGGGGGGGTGCAACATTCCTTTCATATTTGTGAGTACCAGATTCAGGACATTTGCATTCTTGGTAAATGTGCGATCCAACTCTTCTATGGTGTTTTATTGACCAAATCTGGAAATCTTTGAGACTGAATGTTATGTATCCCAATTTATGGTAGGGTAGTTCAATCATCCATGAAAATGTTGTTAGACTGTACTGTGAGTAATTTCAATGCTTTCAAGTATGTGTTATGGTTATCCTGAGTCATTGATAGGGACCTTTAGCTAGCAAGGATATGGTTTTAGACTTTACCTGAGGTTAGTTGGACATGGAGTAGTTCAAGCATGTCATGTTGTTCAACCAGTTTTCAGGTGTGCTTACTTTTTACATAGATCGATACACCTCCACCTCTTGTCTCTTCTTGTGCACTAGTTGGTCTAAATGAGTGGGAGGCATTATAACCTTGGACTGCAGAATGCCTTTTGCATGGCTTTTAACCATGTCTCAGTAACTATTCAAATGTTAACACTCTCCAGGGTGAGGAGTGCATCCAGGGAGTATATCTCCTTGTTGAGACTCCTAGCATTGAGCAGTAACACCTTTATTTCATCTTGCATAGAATATACTACGTTGGAACATTTATCAGACTGCCATTGCTTAAACAAAGCACTATAGAGGTGGATAATGTTTTGGCCAGTATTTGAAAGCCTAGTGGGGACAGGTGCAGACCACCCTGGCAAGTCAGTGTGGCCTGCCAGTCATATCCTCCCAAGATGACAAATATTGGACCCCATTAGAATGACACCAGTAAGTAAGCCGATTGTTAAAGTCAGTCATCTTCTGTTTATATTGAGGTATCATCTTTAAGAAGGTAGTATGCTACTCAGTGCCAGGCTTATACCTGCCAGGGACACATAATTTGAATGCTCTATCATGTCTCTCTTCATATAGTCCAGGAAGGTATGTCTCAGGTCATTTACACCCACATGTACTATGACAGATTAATACAGGTACTCGTGGTTCAGTGTTCTGAGTGCACTTGTGATCTGGCATATCCTTGCCCCTGACAGGCAACTGACTGTGACTGTCTCCTTGCTCAGCCTGCTAAAGGAGGGGGGGCATCAGTGTGTCTCATAACCAGTGTCACCAATGACCAATATCTTGGGTTGTGTAGCAGTTTGCCTTAAGAGCTTAGAAGTTGAGAAATTGTAAGATGTGACTGTATGTGCCCTGGGGACTGTTGTCTTTGTAGAGTGTGTGGCCCATAGTAAGTGTAGTGTTTGGGTGGCTGGCAACCTGTTTGGAGATACCAGTGTTTGTATGCAACAGCTTTGCCTACAAAGACATAGTGTAATTAAATCTCTTACACACTGTATAAGTCTACATAAGAATAATGTGATTGTCAGTAAATATAAGATAATTGCTTGATTGTCTCAAGTTGCCCATTTCATAGGATCATAGGATCATAGGATTTCCACCAGGCTGGCTACAGAGATAGTAGGAATGTGCTCATCCATGGCTGTGGATCCTTTTTTTTTTTTGTCATCTATGAGATGGGTCTATATCACATTATCGAAATTCCAAAATGTCGAACACCACAAGCTCGACCTTGGAATCTCTAAATGTGATATACTCGAACGCTCAGAACAGCAAATTTTTTCCAAGGGAAAAAATTTGCTGTTCCGAGAATACACGCACACAGCACAAGCACACCAAAATACATAATCCACACATACGCACTTCACAGACCCCTACACTAAACCATACATACACTACTAGCTATCCACTTACCTTAACCCAACCCTAACCTTAAGGTCCCTAACTATCGCACACTCACCTTACCCGATCCCTATCCCTAAGTTCCCTAACTATCACACACTCATCTTACCTCGGTCAGTTCACACACTTATCTTAACCCGGTCCGTCACCTTCGCAACACGGTCGAGGAAATAGCGAAGCCGCAGAAACGGCCCACAGAATACTTTCCCTAGGAAAATATTTGGTGTTCTACAACTTCGCTATTTCAAGCATTTGTTGAATTGGGGTCGATATTATAACATTAGAAGCTTTAAGACTTTGATGTTATAATATAGGCCCCTATGAGAAGTGGTGCAAGCAGGGTTTTGAGTTGTTGGGTTGGGGGGGTCTAAAATTGATCTAAAACAACACTCTTGGAGTAATGCTTCTCAGTGGGCAAACTAGTTTCTCTACCCAAAGCTAGACACTTGAAAAAAACACAGAAAGTTTTATACGAAAACTTACAATTATAGGAACATGCTTTTATACAGGGCATTGCAAACCATTGCTGCAGAGCTCAGCAGAGGTTATGGGAGATGAGTTTGAGAGAAATCCAATCAGTAAACAGGAAAAAATGCAGTATAAGTGTACTTATAATGTTCAGATCCACAATTCTGTCGTTGAGTAATACTATAAAACTAAGGTTCCCAGACTAAGTAAAATGCAAACAGAAAAATGCAGTAGAAATGTAATACAATGGTGTTCAGATGCTGCAGCAGTTCACAGTGCTCTATCTAGTGATTATATATCTAGATATATAATCACTAGACAGATATAAAAATATCAGATATCCAGTCTGATTCTCTGAGCAGGGAAAAGCTGCTAACAGGCGTAAGATCTAAACAGTAAACAGACCACAAACAGGTCAAACTGGTAAGTTTGATAAGGAGATGAGACATGTAGGGGAAGCAAAGGAGAGTGGTACACAGCAGAGTGGATGTGGGCCACAAAGTAAGTTGACAAATCACAGAGGATAGAAATAGTTATAATTCTCAATGTGAATGGAGCTGGTAGATATGCAGTTTTCTAGAACTGATAGTATTCAATTTGTAGCTGCAACTTAGCAATTTTAATCCCAGATTTGCAGAACATACATCTTATTAGGAAGTGTTTTATTTGGTTACGTTCATAACAAGTGGTGTTCTCCTGGTTGTAGTTATTTACTTAATCACAATTCTTCCTGATTGAATGTATGGGAAAGCTGATTTTATTCTTGGCTAAATTAAAATGTAGTGATGTGCATTCTGTTATTAACATGGACATGCCCAAATGGAATTTCATTACAACATTTATAGATGCCACTGTGAAAGACAATGGATATTGAATAGTGTAACTAAAAGTCACATCACTCTGTCAGTAGCATGTAAATAATGTGCCAATTAGATGGACCACACTACAGGTGCTGTGACACTTTGAGCTGATGGCATATTCACCATGTGCCAAGATGTGTTTGGGTAACAGTGACTATAGCAATATTGAATACTTTATTGAGAGGAATGTGATGGGAGGTGCATGATGCTTTATTGATTTAGTACCTTTAGTAGTTTTATTTGCAGAAAAATAAACATTTTATGACTGGCAGTTATCACAGAGAGGGTCTGAGCTGTTAATGGACTGCTTTACGCATTACAGGGTACATGGTAAAGGGTTAATCCCTACCACATTGATTTGCCTACTGTATAACTCTGAATAAGTCACCTAACCAAACAGTGCACCCAAATCATCTAGTTAATGAATTAAAAAATATAAATTTTAGAGGTTATAAGTCATATGGGACTTTATATGTTCCTGTGAAAATATGTTATTGGGTTGTGGGAGTAATATTCAATGCGGATTCACTGTAATAGTAAAATTTAAAGAATATAGTTATAGGCTATGGTATACACCATTTACTTTGGAAATTACCACAGTTATGGAGAAGGACATGTACAGTTAATAGGGGAATGACCACAGTGTGGGGCTATGAGACAATCTATTGACTTTGGGAATGTTGACAACTATTGGCTATGCCATGTAAAATGTATTTTGGAAATTACCACAGTTATGGAGTAGGTCATGCTCCTTGTCCTTTAAGAATGACCAGAGTTATGGGCTATGACATGCATGACTTTATAGTAATGGGCTAGGAAATGCACCGTTTACTTTGGGAATGGCCACAGTTAAGGGGCATGTCTTGTACATTTTACTGTAGGAATTATCACAGCGAAGAGGCATGACAAAAAAACACTTAATTTGTGACTAACCGGAATTATAGGCTATCATATCCACTATTTACTGTAGGAATGACCACAGTCAAGGTCTATGTCAAGTACCACTTACTTTGAAAATAACATGCACATTTACTAGTCCATATCCTAACAAGCAATTGAAAGTTATAAGTCGGGAAAATTGTTAAAGTTACAAACAAATGCCACCAGTTCAAATAATGACTTATAACTTTGAGAACTGTTATTACTCTAAGGCCAGACTTTCACAGTTCTCATCTTAGGGACATATCTAATGAATTGTGACACTATCATTGAGTAATTTTATATTAAATTATGAGTTTGCATTCAAAATCTGAAAAAAATCACCTCCTTCATTACTATTATGAAATTTAAATAATATAATTCATGGGCCATTATTTCACTGATGGCATATTTCCTAAATATTAAGATGTAGGCACTTTATACACAGTTGTTACAAATCCATTAGCAGTTCAGCCAGAAAATACAACACCATATGAGATCAAACAACTATGATCCACCAAATCAAGCCAACTTGTAAAACAGCTGTCAATCAAAATCTCTTGTAGCATTTTCAGCAGATAAGCACTTATGATAATGACCATTTTATCTAATTTTATCAGATGCCATTTATTGAAATACCTATAGGAAATTAAACATGAGCTGTATTTTGCGAAATGCATTTGATCCTGACTGCATGTCTCTGTCTCAACAAGAAAGGACCCTGCAGCTCTGGATGACAAGTATGCACAAGGAAAGATGCAGAAATGTAAGGATCAGTGCAAAGAATGGAGGAAGGAGTGGGACATAGTGATGGACCATTTATTGCAGTATTAAAAAGTTGGGAATCCCTTCATTTCACCGATCTACTATTGGGAGTTGTTACCCCAACCATCATAATTTGCTCACCATGAATAAGGTAGTGGATTTAACATCCTTCACTATTAATGTAAAGGACTGTAACTTGTAGTAGATGGACAGGGTGGGCATTTTATTTATGAACTGGTAATACTTGCAAGTTATGATGAATTTGTTGCTAAGTATGACATATGTCAACATCAGAAGTGGGATTTCATAAGCAGAGGAAATGAAACAACTTACTACTTAGTAATCAGACTCCTGGAGTTTCTTCTAGAATTATTCAAATTGAGCTGAGATATTGCAGTGCATCAAAGAGAAGAAATTATAAGCATGTACATTTCATGGAAGGATCTTTTACCCCATGTCTCTAAAATACTATACTACCTAAAGAGTTAACATTACCACTAAAGGAAGGATATTGTTATACTTGTAAAGTCAATATTGATCAGGCTGTAACTACTAAATTCTAATTGCAATAAAAGAGTGCAAACAAAATAGATTGTATACCCATAACTTTTCCTCAACAACTGATACTTCCAGAAAAGACACCCACAAATATAGACACAAATACACACTTGCAGTGTGGAAATGATAAGTAGATATTCCCTTGTATATACTAGCATAGAAGTTTGACTCTGGGGAGCTCAATGCAACCAAGATTCACAACTGAAATGTGCCAGGTGGGTACTGCATAGGAATAATCATTGAGCACATACAGTGTATTTTTATATGTGTAATAAATACCAAACACTATATGAAACAGTAGGAAACTGTATTTTCAGTTGAAACTGACTGCACAGAAATGTTGCACACAGACACTTGTGTATACATTTGCTATGGGTGGTCAACGTGGGACAGACAAAGAGAGGGTGAATTAAATTGGTATTGACTATGCAGACTAGGGTTACCAACTCTTCCTCTTTTTTGAGGATAGTACCTATTTAAGCAGATGTGTCCTATGGAAAAAATGAAAAAAGGCCAATGTCCTGAGATTTTATGAAGTGATATAGTTTCTGATTTTCTTGTGTTTGCTGCATAAAACAAATTCTTTCTATAGGAATCACACTAACATGGCACAAAACAATATAAGCAACTCAAGTTTTGCAACAGTGACATTTTATTTTGGCAGAAAAAATGTAACACAATTTTTGGCAGTTGTTGCAGTCAGGCTTTGTTTTGCAAAACCTCTAATTTCTGTGAAAATTTCCCCATTTTAGGAATCTGAAAATCTGGCAAACCTAATGCTGACTAGTTTAGCATTCCTAAAATACTTCACATCAAAGTGTTGTGTCACCTTGTATTACATGGAAATGTCCATTGGATATTGGTGCCAAACTTACATTCCATACCTCAACAATAATTATTCACATATTTACGTGCTACAAATCAATAAGAACAACTGGGACCTGAGCATAAGCTTTAGTTTACAAAATGCATGTTAAGAGTGGTACATGAAAGACCAGGATCAAAACCCCCAAATGAAACAAGGCATTGCTTGAGCAATGCATGTCAGCACAAAAAACAAAATGTTTCCCAGTTTAACAGACATCTACTATGGTTATGGTATGCAGACTGGTCAAAATTTATATAGAAGCTACAGCAGATTTCATGAGCTGCAGGAAGATTTGTTCTTTGACATTTTTTATTCATATTTCTGAGGAAAAACAGAAATTCTGCCAAATAAATAAATCTGTTTCTGAATCTCTTGAGCAAATCATGTGTGGCTGAGGTGCATTGTGACATAGCAAAGTAAATATATCATTGAAGCAGAGCTGTTTTCTCTCATTGTTATGGTAAAGAAATCACTGAACATCTAACTGATTTGATCTCTAAACAAGAACGTGTACAAATGAGTGATTATTGTGCAGTAGTGTGTCTATGCTGTGTTCAGTTGGACCTTTGAATAAAGATGATAGCAGTAGATTGTGCTATGTAGCTTGATTTAAAAGAGGGGAAAAATGATACAGATAAAGATCAATTCTTCTTTTATATTTCAATATAGCTAGGATAAATCACACATTTAACAAACGTATTCTTAAAATTAGTTTTTTTAGCCTGTTGTTTGAAGGTGAAGGTCACAGGTTTAGTAAAGAGAAAGAGAGACATTTTTAATAATCACTTGTCTTAAATGTCAGCCTTAGCTGATTAGAATGATGTAAACAATGCTTTCACAATTATAAGTTCAAACTTCTGAGTTAACAAGAATGCCAAAATTTTTAATGTATCATGTTAGTTGTAAATAAATAATCCCACAGGGATCATCTTCATGTGCCTTGTCCTTCCCTAGCAGATTTAATGTCACTTCTTATGACAGCTTCTCTCTGTGACTATGCTGCATTTGACTTTGATTTCAGCACTGACAAGTCTTGGTTTTTAATCACAAAATTGTTAGTTAACCCATGAAACCCTGCTGATAGGCTGACTTTGCTTCTATGTTGCTTTATATGAATCTGTCATGTTGCAACATTAGACAAACTAATAAACAAGTACAGAACATAATAGGTTGAGCTCTTTTACATAAGGGATAACTAAGATATAAGACCAACCAACAAGCTTTCCTCATGAAGAAAGAAAAACAACTGTATGACATTTATAAAAGGAGCCAGGTTTTTAATAACTACTCTACTTCTGTCCCGATGGAAGTTATGATATATTGAAACTACTTAAAGCTGATATTAAATGCAAATATTTTACTGTGAAAAGAAAGCTTTCTGCAAATAATAAAACTTGGAAATCAAAAGGGACAGGCTGCTGTTTATGCTCTACTAGACTGCTTGCTTTACATTTTCTGCATCCTTTAACCTTATTGAATTATACCTGGGGAAGTCCTTATACAGTTATTTCTGCCAGTTCTAATAAATTACAGAAAATTAAGTAGTGATCACAAGGAGTCTTCCAGTAACAGCTGATAAGAATGCAAGAAAGTCCACTGTTGTAGATGAAGGCGAAAAGGACAAAGATTGGGAATTCATTAAAATAGCCACATCTAATGATTATAGCATATTGTGTACGGACAGTTATCTGAAAACATTTAAACAGAAGCTAGAAAAGTGTGGAACCTGAACCCACACTACTCTAGTTGGTCTAAAAAAATCTAAGCTGATTAAAAAAGGATATCCAAACATTTCTAAATATAGTAAGTAACTCCTGCATATGCCTACCCACTTACCACACCCAATGGTGCTATTAAGTAATACTAATCATAAAACAGCAGCAAAAGGGTACATCTCCAAGTTGGTGTTACGTTTTTTTAGGACCTTAATGTTGGAAAATAAACCACTTTACAATACGTAGATGCCCTGACTGTCAATACAGATCTCAGCAGGCCAAAAATCAAGTAAATACTATTTCTCAACTGCTGCACAATGTCAACGTGAAAAAAAGAATAATAGCATTGATGACGTGAATATATTTAACGGAAATCAGTAATCTTACTCTGTTCTGATATCTATGTAATCAATCAGCAAGAGAAACTTAGGTTATCACAGTGCAGAAAAGGAGTTTATTTTTTTCTCTTCTTTAAAAACAGAGTGCAGTCAGTAATAACCTAATACAGACTAATCAACTTTTTGTGTATCACAACACACAAAGCAGGACTGTGGAATCACAGATCGGATACTAATTTATGTGTTGTTATCCTTATTTATCAAAAGACATTTAGATCCATGGAAAATATTGTCCTCAAAATATTACTGCTAGTGATTGATTTCCTATATCTGAAAATGCATTTAGAGAAGGGCTGCCTACAACAATGTGTGTATTGTATTGATTAGATTTCATATAAATAACCAGAAACGGTGTACTTCTGATGGATATAGCCTATTGTAATGGCCTAAGTAAAGCGTGAGTGTATCAATCTCATAGTTTTTTTTTTCTCAGAAAAGGAAATATCATAGTTGGACTGATTAGTAATTAATGGATTTGAGTACTGTTGTCTCATAGGACCTGGAAGCCATATCTGACCTATAGTTTTAAGAACAATAACAAACCAGTATGAGTACCACAAGGGTTCAGTCGTACCCTTTGCTGTTTACATGGTCTATCACAGAGACTCGCTGCTACCAGGTGCAATCACAGTTAGTATTTATGCAGATAAGTTGAAAGTGGCTGAGATAATGATCGCAATTCTAAAAGACTTACCCTCACTGTGAGTGAATCTGGCCCTCTGTGTAATTTGCTTACAGATATAGATAATATGAAGCATCATTTAGATTATAAGAAAAGTTTTTTTCTTTTATTTTAAAATTTAATCCTTTGGTTCCAAATGGTTTGAATAGTGGATATAAATGGAAATATTTTAAATATTAAAGTATAAGTTTGATTAATTGTTTATTATATTTTGTATTTTCATTTATTCTTTAATTCTTAAATTTTAATGACATCATTTCCTTTTGTGATTCTGTTTAATTGCTGGATGTGTCTGGGTTATTATCCTGCTTAGAAGGCTTTTTCTGAGGCACTAGGGGAATAAACTGAATTAGTGAATGTCCTTCTTGTTTCTTTATTTTTTTATAGCTAGGCCTTACTCCAGTGCAAGCCACTTTCACTGAGAGCAAGTCTTTCAGAATCAGTACAGTCTTACCCAGAGAACAACTGTTTTGGAATCTGGCAACACAACTTTGACATGTTTCTTAATTGGGTCCTGTCAGACTATTCGAGAAAGTTTGAAACAGAATACATGTTGAACAATATACCCTTGAGCCAAGCAGAAATCAGTAATAACTTTTAGGACCTGGTAGATAGAAAACTGTGATTTCTTAATCATAGTGAGCGGTTTTGGCTGTGGACTTGTAGACTTTCACATTCTATGCTGTAGTCGGCCTGGTAAAGGATTTTATCTTTTGAAGGTATCATTGTTTCTCATAGTAGTCAGAGTCCTTCTTGAGTTTGTGTGCAGCTCTAGTCATCTAACGCTTATTTAGTTAATGGAATCAAAATGATTCATTGGTGATGGACGAAAGACAATTTTGTTTCCTGAATGTTGGTCTATTCAGCTAGAGTAAAAAAATGGTTTCCACTCAAACCTTTAATGAGGGTATTGATGTCTTCAATTTTATGTATGTGTGTGTGTGTGTGTGTGTGTGTGTGTGTGTGTGTGTGTGTGTGTGTGTGTGTGTGTATATATATATATATATATATATATATATATATATATATATATATATATATATATATATATATATATATATATATATATATATATATTTCAGGGTGAGAAGATAATAGAATGTTTATGGCTTTGTGTTACAACAACCATTTTTTTTGTTAAATATATTAAATACCAAATTGTAAGCATATATGTGACCAAATAACTAAAAATATATACCAGATATACTCTGAAAAGAACCTTATGAATGTTCATTATTTCTGCTCATTCAACCTGCACTGTTTTGTATTACACCGTTTTTGCGCTCTTTTGCACGCTTTTGCGCGATTTTGTGTGAAGTTGCTCATAGAGCAGCATCGGGCAGTGCCAGTTAATCAAGTTTAAACTATTTCTGGCTCCTTAAAGTCTGCTCTTCAATTTTTCCCTTAGAACTGCTCTACTTGCAATCTAAACAGCCTATACTCTATCTGAAAAGCTCAGCACTTGCTCCTAAAGCATTTTTTATACAGGTAAAGCACTCTTAAACAAAAGAAAGTACTTCATTCACCTAAATTCCCTTGAGTACCCATTTCCCTATAGATCCCTTCTGACTCAGTTACACAGCAATCTTTTTCACTATTTCAGCATGTCGAAGGGTCAGTTGCTGGCATCCTCTCCTGTTCAGCTGGTGAATCTGGGAATCTTGAGGCAATGTTACAATTGCCTCATGTACACAGACAACCCTCTCCTCCTCCCAACAAATACAAATATATGCGAGAGATGCAACTATATAGCCAAACTGGAGGCTGAGCTCTCTCAACTCAGAACTGGCAAGACCAGTCAGGAGGAGAAGGTAACCAAGCACACCACAAACCCAGTGTCACATAGAACTATCACAACTGCAAACCAAACACATAAACACACAAAAACATACTCGGATGCGCTGATTAAAAATCTACCAAAACAACAGAGGCCTCCAAAGCAGACACCCAAGCAACCGCCACCTCAAGACATAGCACATGTAACACATAGTTCACAAAGTCAGTGTGCTAAACAGTCACAGCCCTTAAGGACAAACAACATGCCAGACACACTTGAAATAGGTGACTCCATAGTCAGACACACTGACGTCCCGCTCACCAGACTGAACAAGGAAAAGGTCACAGTAAGCTGCCTGTCGGGAGCTAGAATCTGCCACATAACACAAGCACTCAAGTCACTCCACAGCAAGTACAAATATGACTCAGTCATTGTACATGCCGGTGTGAATGACCTGAGATGTACCTCCCTGGACTACATGAAAAGAGACATAGAGGAGTTCTCTGGTTATGTAGCCCAGGCCAGTATGACCCTGACCCTGAGCAGCATCTTACCCTCACCAAGAATGATGCCACAGTACAAAGACAAAATGATCAGTTTTAACAATTGGCTTAATTACTGGTGTCATTCTAAGGGGATCCAATGTCTGTCTGCTTGGGATGACATGCTCGACAAGCCACGCTGCTTTGCAAGGGATGGCTTGCACCTGTCACCCCTGGGCTTCCAGATATTGGCCAAGGCTCTTGCCACCTCCATAGTGCCTTTTTTAGGCAAGGCTCAAATGACAAACCTACCTCCCTAGAAAACACAAGTGGAAAAAAACTAAAGGTAATGCTGCTCAATGCCAGAAGTCTAAACATCAAGATGCACGCTCTCGAAGCCCTCCTCAGTATGGAGAACATCGATGTGCAGTGACTGAAACCTGGTTCAAGGCTCCTGAGAGCACCCCAGCACTATCAGGTTTTACCTCATATCATGTTTCCGGCCCCAAAACTTGGACCGAACCACAAAAGGAGGGGTAGTATCCATATTCATCAAAGATACCCACACCTCCAGGTTAGTGGCAATGCACAAAGCATTGGAGACCATCCAGGTGCAACTAACCATAGGCAAAACTGCCTCACAGTTTGTAGCATGCTACAGACCACCCTCTCAAACTCAGGAACCCCACACAGCCTTCCTGAAGACACTGGAGAGTATGAATGTCTCTCCAAATACCATCATATTGGGAGACTTCAACTACCCAAACATAGACTGGGAACATTACTCAAGCCCCAACACCCTAGCCCAAAGGTTCCTAGAATTCATAAACTCAAATGCGATGGAACAGTTAGTCACCATTCCCACAAGAGGAGACAATATACTAGACCTGATCATCACAAACATGGGGACAAAATGCTCCACACCAGAAGTATATCCCTCATTGGTAAGATCAGACCATAAATTAATCTCACTGGAAATCCACATCCCGCCCCCACCCCCTGCACAAAAGACCACAGTGAAGAACTTCTCAAAAGCCAACTTCACACTTCTTAAGACTGAAGTGGTATCCTTCAAGGCCCCTGAGCCAGTGGAAACCACAACCCACACTGCTGAATCCTTTACAAATGCCTTCAAGAATGCATGGGTCATGCAATCCCAAATAAAACCAAGATCCATTCCCCCAAAGGCAGGCGCTCGGTCTGGTGGACCCCAGCCATAAACAAACTTTACAGGAAGCTACTACATGACAGAGCAAAATCCCTAAAAGGGAAGGCATCTCTGATCAGTACTAGCAAAAAACTACGATCACTCATAAAATCATCCAAGGCCAACTTTGAGAGAAAAATCGCAAAAGACACAAAAGACAATCATAAGGCCTTCTTCAGCTATGTTAGAAACCTGGGTGGAAACTCCCAGATATGCTCAGAGTTAGTCCAAAATGACACAAAATACACTGAACCCACTGACATTGCCAACATTCTGGCAGACAGGTTCAGTGCAAATTTCTCCTCCCCCTCCCCCCCAAAGGAGAAATAACTATCCCGGCAGAGTGTAGCCTCCCTAACATCTCAGATGCCCAGGTGAGAGCCGCCCTCTCTAAAGCTAAAACACAGCATCAATGGGACCGGACGGTGTCCCGGGCTGTGTGCTACATGAACTCCAAGAGGAACTTAACCCACACATAAGGCTGCTGTTTAATCTTAGCCTTACTACAGGATATGTACCCAAAGAGTGGCGTACGGCAACAGTGGTCCCACTTCACAAAGGCGTTGCTTCTACGGACCCTGGAAATTACCGCCCCATAAGCTTGACGAGCCTGGTCTGCAAAGCTATGGAGAGGGTCATTATGGAACTCATAAACAAAGACATTGGGGACCTACAGACATTGGATCCTACCCAATTTGGCTTTGTCAAGGGCAGATCCTGCCTTTTGAACTTGGTCAACTTTTTTGAGACAGTCACTAAGGCCATTGATGAGGGTAAGGCAGTTCACACAGCCTACCTTGACCTTGCAAAAGCCTTTGACACAATACCCCACTCGGGCATCATAGACAAACTCACCAGCTTAAATGTAAACCCATATGTCACAAGATGGGTTGCAAACTGGCTCAAGGACAGAACCCACAGGGTCAGAGTTGCTGGAGCTATGTCAGACTCTAAGCCGGTCACAAGCGGTGTCCCACAGGGCTCAGTCCTGGGACCCCTCTTGTTCGGCATTTATTTTTCCGAGGTACAGGCAAACATAGGAGGATTGTGGCTGGCAAAGTTTGCAGATGACTGCAAACTGGGCGTCATAATTGATACTCCAGCGGACACAAACATCCTTCAGAGAAGCCTCATAGAAATGGATAATTGGTGCCAGAGCCATGGCCTTAAGCTGAACGCCAAAAAATGTATAGTCATACCCTTTGGGAAAAACAAGGTACCCACAAATTACCACATAGGTGGTAATCCATTAAGTACGGAAGAGGTAATCAGGGACCTATGGACCCAGGTTGACAGTAACCTCTCTTTTGACACTCACATTTCAAAAGTGGTTAGGAAGACCTTCTATATTGCCTACCTTATCATGAAGGGTTTCACATCTAGATCAAGAGAGGTCATTGTGCCCCTGTACTCTTCTTTTATCAGGCCAATGATTGAGTACAATGCCCCATTTGGGATGTATCTTACCCGACACCTGCAGCAGTTGGAAAGACCCCAAAAGTTCCTCACCAAGAGGATAAAGGGTCTTAAACATATGTCATATGCTGCCCGACTGAAAAAACTCCAGCTCTATTCAGTCACATACCGCCTACTCAGAGGTGATCTGTGCCTGATGTACAAGGCCATGTCCAATCCGGAATTAATGGACATGCTCCACCTCAGAAAATCCAAATCCATCAGAGCCATGAGAGCAAGAGACTTAAACCTCAACACAGAAATAAATAGGACGTGCTGGAGGGACAGATTCATAACCCAAAGGCTCCCTTCACTCTGGAACAGAATCCCAATCCATGTTAGGCAGAGCCCCTCACTAACTCTATTCAAGAGAAATCTTGACGAGTGGATGGGAGATCGCAGGTTTACCCTGCGGGTCATCTCTGTGTCACTACTAGACAGAGGCACAGTAAACTAAACCCTAAATGGGCATAATATTCTCATCCTAAGGGGTGGTGAAATCCACACACACTCTGGCTAGGCTTATAAATGCCCTAGGGCATATAGCCTAGTACAAACCTATGAACCTATGAACCTAGTTAATGAATATTCATAAGGTTATGTTTTATTCATGAGAAGGTTAATTGATTGAGCATTCCCACTGGAGCTTGGTTGTTTCAAAAATGTATTGTATAAGGGGGAGCTGAAGTCTGCAGTCAGCAGATGAAAGTGCTTAACCTGTATGTAAAATAGTTTTAGCCCTCAGGGGTTCGTTTTTATTTGTTTTCTATTAAAAGTGATTATTGAAAGTAAGCATTTACAGTGAGCTATGTCCTTTTCAGCGTATATTTGGTATATAATTTTGGTTATTGGGTTAAATATATAACATTTTGCTTAGAAATGTTTATTATATTGTAGAATATAGTCATGATGTGTAAATATTCACAAAAGGGAAAAAAATAACAACATAGAGATGAGTAAGATTAACAAGTAAAAAAAGGATACCAAATGTGAAGAGATTAGTGAAAGATGGAACTGAATATGCAAGGAGGTGGAGGGGCAAACTGACATGGGATAGTAAATCACAAATTGAAGAGAACATGATCTAGGATCTGACATGGGCTAAGCTGCTACATGAAATACAGGGTCGGGAAGAAAGGCCAGAGCTGACCTTAAGCTATGCTTCTAGAAAGGAATTTTGGATTAGTGGGAGGGGATTTGGAAGAAGGAGAAGAAAAGAAAGCAGTAGAGCTAATGTTAAAGTATGTTTTTGGAAGGATCTGATGGTGATTTAAGAGGCGAGGAATAGGAATGATGTGAAAGAAATATTTACCTGATGTATGGATGTTGGAAATGTGATGAGAGGGGGCTGATATTTGTGGCATGTGCAGGATGAGAATTAGTGGGTATACAGGAACTGAGGTGTTTTCCTAGTAAATGTTGTTATTTTACTGCAGCATCGTTTCAATCACTGGGACTGGGTGACTCGCAGATTTATAAAAATTGGAGCACCCAATGAACATGACCATGTTTCTATCAGATATTGTTTAAGATGCTGTTTAAAGTTAAGAGGTTATGATTCTGTTTTAGGGTAAGTGGGATGGAGTTCCACATTTTGGATATATGCAATGAGTAGAGGGAGTCAGCTGTAGAATTTTGTGGCAGGTGCTTGTGGAACAAATAGTTGTATTCGTAGAGTAGTGATGAATTATGTTGCTGATGCTGGGGCATTTACCTGATTTGGAGATTAGGCTGTGTGCAGTGACTAACAGAGAGAACATTCAGTTATATTGTAGTTCAGTCTACTGAAGCTGTCTTAGAGCTAAGCAGGGATATGATTTATAAAAATGGGTTCACTGTTTAGAAAGGTGGGGAGTATGTATGTTGTGGCAATTGTTTTTTAGTGTCATCTGTATGGTAGGGATTTATCCTATAGAGGCACCAAGTTTTTGATGGTTTAATATGCACAGAAATCTAAGCACTGCAAATACTGCATGATGTATACAATTTACATAAAATAATAAGGAATTAAATAATTCAAGACAGGAATACATTATGGATAAGCATGTGATTAAGTAGTTTTATGCGGATAAGTGATCAGTCTGACAGGTGAGCGCAACAGTAGGAAAAGCAGATACAAAAGGAAAACCTTGATTTGTGACATTTATAGTGACTAGGGATTTCTTCTAGTGTAGGTATGAGCACTGAAGAGGAAGCTGCTGAAAAAGACACATTACCTTGTCAGTGCTGCCTATGAAGAGAGGAAGAGAAAATGTCTACCCTAGTTAATAAGGGAAGTCATCAGAGCAACACTAAAGAAGAAGAAGAAGCAAAGAGTGGGCAATGGTATGCAAATGTTAGTAATGGAAAGATGGGCACAGTAGGGGTGAGGAGAAAAAAAAACAAATGGATATTACTTTGAGTTCTTAGTGTGACTGCAGTCTAATTTGGAATTTGTAAAGGGACTTGCTCAACTGAAAGCCATCTGGAAACTTGCTCCAGCATATTTCAAATTCATTATTAAAAAGTACGTTGTTATTTTCTTCATAGGATGCACCCAGATGAGTACAGATAATGCCAGCTGTAGAAGTAAGGAGGTATTTGTGGGTATAGTGGAGGCATTACAAGGTAAAGTGCAATGCAAAAGAGTTATGTTTGTTTGTGAAGGATGTCCACTGAAGTTCTTTGTAGAGTTTGCTGTGGTGTAGCCTGGAAGAACTTACAAAAATAAATGTTGGTTCCCTATTGAAATGTCAGCACTCCAAATGCCAACAAGCAAACACTAAAATAAATAAATAAATAAATGAATGAATGAATAAATAAACTCAGCTCACCAGTCATTGATACAAATGACCATATCTGATCACAGTATAGGACAGTAGGTTTTAACTTTGACAGTCTGTGTGAGTCTAGTTATAGGCATTGATCAAGACTTATACAATTTTTTTTTGCCAGCATCATTTTTTTTTCAAAGAAGATCTCATTGTTTGCACCAATTGAGAGCTCCGTGGACCTGTTCAAGGAATAGTAGCTATTACAGAATAGTAATGATTTATTGATTTAGTTTTGCTGGAGGTAATGATTAAGGAGGAGTTGGTAAGCCATTTTTCAAGCTTAAGGAAGCCTTCCTGGAGCTTATATTGGGGTTATAGTAATAAAGGTTTCTCTACAGAGGAGAGCAATATTCACTACATATCACAGCACTGACCATTGCAAAGTATTGCATTGGTAAGATTTAACATATAGACTGATTAATGACAGATCTAGCACTGAGCTGTGAAAGACTGCATTGCCTGTGGTAAAATTAGATCAGCAGGGTGAAGCATGAAAATAACTTTACTTTACTGCACATATGAGGTTATAGAGGTAGCTAAAAAACTATCTATGAGAGGTACTACTGAACAGACATGATACATAGATGTGCAAATAAGTAGCTCTACATGATCATATTGGAAGTCTTGGCAAATCAAGGTGCAGAACAGAAGTGTTAAGGCCTTCATATACTAAATCTGTGACTGACAGAATTGCAGTGTTGATAGAGTAACCATTATCAAACCCATGCTGAGCATTATGAATTAGGTTATTATTTTGAATGCACTGGATGCACTTCTAATGCAATACTCATTAAGGGATCATACTCAAGGTGTAACTATGGTTCTGTTGCTGATGGTTTTGGGTGTTGTTCTACTTTTGAGGAACAGTATATGTAAAGCTTCTTTCAAAATTTGCAATGTTTTGCATTGTCTTGTTTTAAGATTGAATTCTATAGGGATAATAAGTTAGGACGATGCAAACCTTTTGAATGTTAGTGGGATAAAATAAAGCCCTGGAGGTCCTGAAACTTTGACTTTAGACAGAAATTTTCTGATAAGTAGTGGGCTAATGCTGAACAAGCTAATGTTTGTACTGAAGGAATCAGTTTCTAGTCTTATGATTAGTTTCTTATGAGTATTTTCATGTTTGATTAGGAAATACTTGTATGTCTGCTGTATTGTGACTCCTTTGAGCCCCAATTCACAGGTTTGTGGGCTCTTATTTATGCATCTTCACCCAAATGCCTTGCCCCTCAGGCTGGCTAACTATATCTCCCAAAACTAGCAATGGTTGGATTACAGCTGGAGGTGAGTGAGCCTGGAAACTGCTGTTGCTGCTCACAGAGGCAGACTTGAAGTTTGGTGGTTACCTATTCCATGCATGTGTACCCCATACTGCCCAATAGTTGGCATCCACCACATACAGACATACACCTACCTACCCCTGTGACATAATCATGCTTTTCCTCTATCATGGACAACACCTTTGGTTGCTCTATGGTTTACAGGAATTTAACATGTGGGCATACTAAGTATTCCCAGGGCCAAAGAAAAATAAAATGTTGTCATACCTCCTCTCCCCATACCAGCTCCAAGAGGTGCCATGACTGCTAGCCAATGTCATAGTTAGTGCTTTATCCCCTGTCATCAATGGAAATGGTTGGGGTGGACTTAGTTAATTTAAAGACTGATCTGAAAGAGTTTCAAAAACATTAGTACTGAAGGACAAGCCAGGGGGTTTTGAGGAAGAGCTCAACCAGAGCTGAGTCAAAGATCTGTCCTGGCTCTTACAGCCTTTAACAGCCAAGACAAAGTTCATATATTAAAGAGTACCAGACCAGCACCAAGACCAAACCATGCTCAAAAATGCACACACACACACACACACACACACACACACACACACACACACACACACACACACATGCACACACACACACGCGTGCACACACGCGCACATGCACACATGCACACACAGATGCACACACAAACACGCACATGCACACACAGATGCACATACAAACACGCACATGTGCACACACACACACACACACACACACACACACACACACACACACACACACACACACACACACACACACACACACACACACACACACACACACACACACACGCACACAGAGAAAAAAAATCCCTATCTCTGACCTGACAAGCCATTTAATGATAAATGCATCCACATAAAGCCTGCTTACTTCCCAAAGTAAAGTAAGTACTTTATACTTACAAGAAGTTCTTTTGGTGAATTTCTAAGACTTATTTTTTATGCCATGGATTTCTGTTAAAACAGTTCTTTAGAATGACCATAGCTCTCAATCTCCTTACACAAGAATCAGGACAAAAACAATGAAAGAATATGGCCCCCTATCAGGGACATATTTTAAATATTGCTCTTATGTACTTAGAAAGTTAATATTTTATTGCTGTTATATATAAATCAGAAAAAAATAAAATGCTGGCAATGCAGTGAAGCCCATGATAAAAATTGGGTCCATATGATCATAGAATGCAACACAGAGTCATCTTTCTGAACTGATTTTAAAAACTTGCCAAGCATTGTGGTCATATAATTGTACTATTACGGATTCCTTGATTTTGTTTAATGTCACAATCCCAGACGTTATTCCAGTATAGCAAATACCTCTTCTTTGGTCTGTCCTAGTTATTGCTAGCATAGTTATAACTAAAAACTGGAAATGCAAAACTACTCTCTTTTTCTAGTGAACGTATCTGTTTAGCCAATCTGTTTGTAAAAATGAATTATCGACCATAAAAATGAGAACTAGAAATGTAACTCATCAAAACATAGCCTGGCAGAAATTTAATGTTCTATTAGAAAAGTGCTAATGGTTTTGTCTATATAATTCTTTTATGGACTTATTTGTATAGTTTTGTTTTATTTTGTTTGAAATTGTTGAATTATTGTTGGAATATGTAAAACTAAATAAAAACTTAAAAAAAGAATGTAAGTAGAATGTCAGATTTTTCATTGGTATGCATTTTTTGAAGGCTATGAAATATGAAACTCATATGTTTGTAACTGCAGTCCTCAACAATTTGTCAAAAAACAATACATTTTACAACAAACTGCCCAAAAATGTGGCCCAAAACCAGATGTATTTGAGAACTATTACATTGAATGTGTAACACACCTTTTCTGTATACAACAACAGAAAATCAAATCTCTCAACCTTATACAGCAAGAATAAGGGACAAATGTAACTAATAATGAGTATCTTCCTGGATTTTTTTTTTTGAAAAGTTCATGTAGCCAGTGGTTATCTCAGTCTCACTTTCTAAGTCATCCAGAAGCTCCAAACATATTTCTATATGAGAAATTAGTACCTGAACCATAATAAGTCTCCACAGCTTTCACACACATAATGGATGTTTGGTCATTGGATCTTAAGCAGCTAGGAAAACCCAGTCAGCTAGTATTATGTAAATGAAACTGAAAGATGGCACAGATTTTCATGGGAATTTACGGGTTCAGGAATAGGCATGCCTATAACTTCTGGTATTTTTTTTTAGGAGCTGAATCAACATGTAAGAAGAAAACCTGCCATTGAAGATTGTGAGTGTCTTCTCCTATTAATGTTGTTGCTAAGTCCCAAGTTCAATTGCTCAGGAAAACATATCACTTACCTATCAATCATTCATTAATTCATTCATTGATTATCTGCTTTATCCTAATCAATATCATACTTCAAACACTGGTTAGGATAACATGCGTAATCAAAAAAATGAAGGAAAGGAATATTTTCTCTTTCTTGAACGTAGCTGGTACTATACTTTATTACAGTTTAAGCCAACTGTAACAAGAATATGACACAACCAGACAATATAGAGCAGACACAGCTTGTAAGTCTGTTCAGAATCATATACTTCATTAAAAAAAATGCTAAGCTGGTCATTTCTGGATTGTTGATTTGTAAAACCATGACCCTAACATGAGAGCATGCTTAGGGCCAGGCGTGGCTTGTGCCAACTCTGGCTAATTCACCACAACAGTTGAGGCAATCGTAAAGTTGAGATTATCATGGGAAGGAGTTGATTTGCTGAGATAAAGCACATCACTGATGCATTACCAAAAGGATTAGAGCTCAAGTGCATATCTTGCAAGGTTGCAAAATGTTGCATTTTTTGATTTCAGGTGTCATTTTGGAGGAATTTCTAATGGTTTTATATTGCTGATAAAAAGTAGGAGAGTTTAGATCTCTATATAGTGCTTAGATTTATTCCTAGAAATCCTAAGGAATTTTAATAACTCCATTAGCCATAGTTCCTGATTTACCCTTGTTCATTTTACGACAGCTAGACTATCCAGGGTGTGATTCTAATGAAATAGATAAATGCATTAATAATTGTGGGTGGAAGGTTTGCAATATGTCACTGCACAGTATGGTCAGTATGTAACCAAACTGAACTGTGGCTTTATACATTTAGTGCTCAGTGACTTACCAACATAAATTTGTTTCAATATTTTCTCTTTATTCCATTGTAATCTCCCAGACTGAGTCTGAAAATGGCCTGCTTGAATCAATGTCCAAACTTGGTTAAGAAATTAAAATAAAATAGCATGAAGTATCCCAGTTTTCCTTAAACAGACAATTTCACTTTTCATTTCAGCATGAGAAGAGCCAGCTCTGGAAGAGGATTTGTTTTCTATGATCACGATATGCGTGGATGTTTGAGGGTACAGCATCTGTCATGTCACCAGATTTACATTAAAGTTGATTTGGCTATCATGCTAGCATGTTTTTTAGAGTAGGTATTGAAGAGCTTTCAGTTAGATGATGTAATGTTACTGTCAGTGAGACTGCATTGCTGCATTTTGTTTGAAGGAATGGCTTAAGGAAAGTACAGTTGTCTAAGTTGAACAGTAGATGTTCGAATGATCAGTGCTTTAGCAGACTTGGCATTATGGATTATCTCAAGATGATCTGACTAAAAGACAAGCTTGGGTGCAAAGCCCTTCAGAGCTTTCCTGCCAACACACAGAAAGAGGCTGAGCCATGAAAGGACTAGGGTAGGTATAACAAAAAATAAATGTCTACACTCTGGCATAAAAAAAACACACCAAAAAACAACAAGGAGGTGGATGGAAGGGGGAAGCAGCTACTGCAGCAGTGACCATTCGAACATTTACAGTTATGGGAATTTCAATTTACACAATTGTACAATGCTTTTCATATTGATCACTGCTGCGGTAGCCTTAGCTATATGGGTGGATTACCATACTAACTATATATGGGAGGAGAAAGTAGAATGGTCCAGGATTCCTGGGATAATGGCCTTAGCAAAATTTGATCTAGACCTAAAGAAGGAATTAAGTTTATAGTGCTTTGTAAAAGTATCCTAGGTATGGTATCATTTTTAGGTTCAGGAAATAAAATGCGGAGGTGGATAGTTTGGCTTAAAGTAAACTTGGATGCCACTTTAGGCATAAAAGAAGGATTAGTTCTGAAAGAAATCCTGACCTTACAGAAAATGAAATAGTGTTGACTCACCATAAGAGCTTGCAACTCATATACCCTTCTTGCAGAGATCAGAGCAATCAGTAAAATTGTTTTCCATGTTAAGAACTTCAAGTCAACCAGATTAGCTGGTTCAAATGGAGCAAGTGCTAGCTTCAATAAAACAAAATTAAGATTCCAATGAGGGGCCACCAATCAACTTGAAGGCCTCTTATGCAAAACCCCTTTCAAGAACATTTTCGCATGAGTCTGCTCTGAAAGAGGAGGATCCATGGACAGACAAGTTAAACTGGCCAATAAATTAAGCTTGATATAGGAATAAGAAAGGTCACAAGATAATAACTCACACAAATATTGTAAAGCCAAAGAACAGCTTCCCCTGAATGGGCGCTGGTTATGTTGTTGGCACCAACTAGAAAAACATTTCCATTTACTAACATATGATCTTCTAGTAATAGCCAATTTGGCCAAAACAGTGGATTCTGCACTCCAAAATATGTTTAAATAGAGCACTATTACTATTCTTTGTTTTAATAATCCAAAATGAATAATGCAGAAGTTAATTTTTTATGCAATTTGATAGAGGTTGTTTTAAGCAACAATTTATTTTTATTTAACCGCACCTATTATAGGCAATTAATGGGGGCGGCAATGGGTTCCCCAGCAGCACCTTCTTATGCCAGTATAGTTTTGGCTGATTGGGAATCCATTGTTTTGGCCGAATTGGTTATTAAGTATAAAGTCTTTTTTATGTTAGATTTATGGATGATTTGTTTTTTATTTAAGAAGGGACGAATTCCACCATTAAAGAAATTGTTGCTGATATGAATTTAATGTCAGGGTGTTTGAAATTTACCATTGAAACAAGTGGGTATGTTGTAAGTTTTTTGGACGTAACATTAAGATGGGTTTTGGAAATGAAATTGTTTCATAGTAGAATTCATAGGAAAAAAACCTTTACAAATGGTTATTTGCATAACAAAAGTAATCACCCCCCCTTCATGAAAAAGAATATTCTTAAGGGAAAATATATTCGTGCAAGTCGGATGACCACTGATGACATAGAGGTGTTAGAAGAATTTAAAATTATTACTGACATGTTTTTAGACAGGGGCTATGATGGAGAATTTTTGGTAAAAGGATGTCTTTATATACACCTGTTTTAAGATTTCCATTGATACTAAATAATAAGATAGTCAATAATAAACCCAAAGTTACTTTGGATTTGGACATGAAGGTTGATAGTCAAGTCATTAAGGGCATAGTGCAAAGAAATTGGAAAATTTTCGAAGGTAATAGTGATATAATTAAGGTTGTAGGAATGAAACTCAATTTTGTTTATAGTAATCAAGTAAATATCAAAAAATTATTATAAAATGATAAGTCTACAAGATTTTTTAACAAAATTAACACTTATAAGAAGGGCATGTATAAATGTGGAACTTGTAAGTATTGTAGATACATTATGGAGGGTCCATATATAGCCTTAAGTCATATAGATCAGATTTTTAAAGTGCCAGGGTATGCAAATTGTAAAACAGAAGGGGTTGTTTATATCAGAATATGCAGTGGCTATGAGGCTTATTATGTGGAAATGACCACGCATGCTTTAAAAGATTGTATAAGAGAACATCTTTACGATATTAAAACAAAGAATAGTAATAGCGCTCTCTTTAAACATATTTTGGAGTTCAGTAAATATAAAAAAATGTGTTCTCTGTATTGGAAAAAGGCAATAGAGATTTGAGAGGGGGTGATTTCAAAAATTTTTTAGAACAGAAAGAAAGTTATTGGCAAATAACCTTAGATGCTGATAATAAACCAGGTTTAAATGAATTGATCAATATAAAATGTTTTTTTTAAATATAGGGCCCTGAAAGTAATGAAACATTGAATTTTACATATGTATTTTTATATGTACGCTTCTTATACTTAATATAAGTTTATTTATTAATATCTGATTTTTTCTCATGTGTTTTTATTAAGGTGTATACAATCATTAATTGTTTGATTGATTTTTGGCACCAAAATTAGGGTATTTAAAGGGCAATTGTTTTGTGCTTTTTGTAAGTTTTGTTTCTGAAGAAGTCATTTTATGACGAAAGCGGTAATAAATTTGTACACTAATCCAGTTTTGTACGAGTTTCCGTGTCCATTGGAGCATCCCTGCTGTTTTTCATCACTCTGTAACCCTGTTGAATGATTTTCAGAGCCCATTTGCCTTTCATGTTTTCAAATATATGTAAAAGTCAGTTAATGCAGGCTGCTGGGCTTAATAAAAATGATGACATAAAGGATCAATTTGATATAAAAATAGAGCAATTTATACATAGAGGGTATCATAGTGAAGATGTTGAGAGACAATATCCGTATATATCAAGTGGATGGACTGGAATGAGCCTTCCCATTTTTGCAAGTAGAACAGAAATAGAAGAAAGGCAAGATGAAAATAATATGAATGTTAGATATATTCAGACATGCAATGCTCATTCTAGCAAAATACAAGATATTATTAAAAAAATTGATACATATTACAAGGTATGAGGTACTCGATATTAAGATTCTTTAACAGCACCATGTTTTGGATATAGAAAATCATTAAGTTTGAAAAATAAATTGTATTATAATGACAGAAAACTATCTGTAAAAGTACAATGAATAATCATAAGAAACAAATGTTTCCTTATTTTTAAGTGCCCTTTTTGTATATTTAAAAAGAAGTGAGCAATGGAAAGTTTTGACTATCCTATTAACAAAAAAGACATTTTGTTAATGGTACAGTAATTTGTAACACTAGGAATGTGATTTATTGTGTTTTATATGAAGACTGTAAAGCCTTCTATGTAGGCAAAACTAATTGTAAGAGAAAGAACATCATTTGTAATCATCTGTCAGATATAAGAAAACACATTTTTCAACTAATGCTTTATTTAAACATATTAATTCTGAGGAGAAGGACATTACCTTTCTTTTACTACTGTTAAGACACTTTGTCTGTCGGAGATAGGAGGAGGTCTGGTAACTAAAACTGAAAATTTAGAATATAAATGGATTAATGAATTCTATGCAGATGCAACACTGGTTTAATTGAGGCAGCAAGCATGAGACCAGTGACAAACTTACTACAACAAAACATATAAATGATGCTGCACCTTTAAGTACTAGATTTGATGCTATGAGTCTTGTGATTTTTAGCCTCTAAAATTATACTGATTGTGATTGATTTTGTTTGACCTGAGGAAGCAATACTGAGAGAGTGTAGTTTCACATTTTCTATTAAAATCATTTAAATTAAATACAAATTCCATGCTTATCTGAGCCATTTTTTTCTGAATTTTTGTCTGAAACAATCTGTTGCCAAAGAGAATAATGGAGATTCAGAATTTCTGTAAGACAAAAGGGGGCACGGTGGGAGGGGGTAAAAAGGTCTCTTGTTCAGTCATTTGGACTTGTTGCACTGTTCTTGGTTTTGGGAGGTTTGAGAATTCTTTTTGAACCTTGCCACTTCTTAAACAGATGCTTACCTGAATTCTGCTGAGACTGTTTTGTTTCTGGGTTTTTTTTTGTCAAAAGTGGATAAGGAAAAAGAAAATTCCTTTGAAAATTTGGAAAAGGAAGGCTGAAAATCTTAAAGATTCCCTGGATCAGCTTGTCCCTTTCATCACACTTTTTGATTTCCTCTGTAAGAGAAGTGTCAAACACTAAAACTTTATCAAATGGAAAATTTATATATTTTTTTAAATCATATGGAAGGTACCGAGAATGCAGCCAGGCAAACCTCGTTAAAGCAGTACCAGAGGCGATAACCCTGGAAGAAGTATCAGCAAAGCCATACACACACTGCAAGCAGTGAGTAGTGACCTGAACAATAGAAGAAACTGTTATCTAATAAATCTCTGCCTAGATATTGGCAACTGTTCATGTTCCTCAGCATTGTCTCCTCACCATTTCCTGTGCAGCACATTTCGATTGAATATTGTGCCTCTCTTCCTCAAATAAATTGCAGGTACTGAAAACTCACTGTGAAAGCACAAGCGAGATGAAAAGCAATAAAATCAGCAAGGAAATGGGGCTTACTGTTAATACAATTTAATGTACAGCACAATCCAATTGAACATTTTGTTGCCCTTTCTCAAATAAATTGTGAGTGTTGAAAATTGACCAAGAAAGTACAAGAGAGACCAAATGTAACAAAATCAGCATGGACCTGGGGCTTAATGTAAATTATATGTTGGTGTTGAAGCAACTAAACTTCCATTAAAAGTGCTAGTAGCTAAAGTTACTAAAGCTTTGACAAGCTGGAGTTAATACACACCATAAGGGATGACAATTGTTGAATTTCCCCCTTTTTTGGTTTAGAGTCCCTCACCACAAAGCTATATCTAGACTGCGAAAAATAGTCTGTGGTAATCATTGTATTTCACACCTCAAAAGGCCCTCAATCAATTGACAATAAATAAATACAAAGAAAAAAAAAGGAATATATAAAACACATGCATAACTTAATCAGTCACTCAGCTGCTACTTCCTCTTCAATCACCTACTTTAAAGTGAATGTCTTTGGTATTTCATCTGGTCATGACAATCTTCTTTTAAGTGACAGTGCACCTAACTTTTATCCTACTGTTTACTGATAGTTTTTTTGGTGCACGGTGTGCCTGACCAGGGCTTGCCTGCTTCGTTCGCCCTTGCTCTGCTCGGGCTTTGTCTGTTTACTTCACTACCACCATTCCCCATTCATCCCCACTTCACCTACACTTATTCTAACCACACCCCTAATTTCAAATATCCAATCACAACCTCCAATTACTCATCTACTAAATGACCAATTTGCTTACCTCTTTTAACTCCTTCTCCTGTCCCTCAGCCTGTCTCTTAAAGCAGTACTTTGCTCATATACCACTTATTCACCAAATCTCCAGCAACTTTAGCTATATATAACACATTACGGATATAACAATGCTACTCCTATATATCTCCATCCTTAGCTTACTAACAGTAGTCCTCTGTCTCACCTCTTACCATAATCACATACTTGCACTCTTTAACTCTCCTATCTATCCCTTTCCCACCACACCTCACACCTATTTTACAGACATCTCCATAGCACCACACCTCTTTAGTAGCTCCAAGACAGGACTGTTCAAATATAGATACATTCAGATACTGCCCTCCCCACATCTAACCCATAAATATGCTAGAGTAACACCTAAACTCACACACCTATGTTTCTACATAAAACCTCAACTTAAGCTAAGTGGTGATATTCATCCAAACCCAAGGCCCACACCCATACACCAAGTACCTCAAATTCCAATTCATACTTATCCCCAAACCATTACTAATCTACAAAATAACAGCTGCAACATCTTATTCATCAGTATGAATCTGAGAAGCCTAGTAAATAAAATACATGAATGATGTGCTTCTGTCTCACTCTGCACCCCAGACATAGGTGGCTAATACCCATTATAAGTGACACTGAAATTCTACCCCCAGGCTACAACATCTACAGACTAGATGGAACAATGAAATGAGGAGGAGGTATAGCTATACTATACAAAGACATTCTTACACTTGAACACAAGCAATGAATCCCCCAAGCCACCAATAACACTGAAATACTAACCTGCTATCTTGAAACCAACCCAAACAAACACATTATCATAATCTCAGTCTATGTCCCTCCCGGTAACAACCCAACCATATTTGAGAACCTTCTTAGCTGGTCATCCTCCACATTGCATCAAGAAACCATAGTAATGGGTGATTTCAATGCAGACTGGTGTATCTTTTCTTCAGACAGCCCAACCAACTTCATAAGCCTTTACAGATTCCCCAACAGATAAATACACCAACTAGGATGAATAAACACAGCGGCAAACATAGGTTCATAGGTTCATAGGTTTATACTAGGCTATCTGCCCTAAGGCATTTATAAGCCTAGCCCAAAGTTTTGTGGCTTACGCCACCCCTTATGTTAAAAAATACCGTGCCCATTAGTTTGTTGTGCCTCTGTCCAGCAGTGACACAGAGATGATTCCCGGGGTAAACCTACGATCTCCCATCCACCGGTCAAGATTTCTCTTGAACAGAGCCAGCGAGGTGCTCTGCCTCACATGGACCGGGATTTTATTCCACAGCATAGGGAGTCTCTGAGTGACAAATCTATCCCTCCAGCATGTCCTATTTATATCCGTGCTAAGGTTTAAGTCACTTGCTCTAGCGGATCTGGTAGATTTGGATTTTTTGAGGTGGAGCATGTCCATTAATTCCGGGTTGGACATGGCCTTGTATGTCAGGCACAGGTCACCTCTGAGCAGGCGGTATGCGACTGAATAGAGCTGGAGTTTCTTCAGTCTGGCAGCATATGACAGATTTTGGAGTCCCTTTATCCTTTTGGTGAGGAACTTTTGGGGTCTCTCCAATTGCTGCAGGTGTCAGGTGAGATACATCCCGAATGGGGCATTGTACTCGATCATTGGCCTGATAAGTGAAGAGTACAGGGGAACAATGACCTCACTTGATCTGGATGTGAATCCCTTCATGATCAGGTGGGCAATGTAGAAGGTCTTTCTAACCACTTTAGCAATGTGAGTGTCAAAGAAAGGCCACTGTCAACCTGGGTCCCCAGGTCCCTGATAACCTCTTCTGTGCTTAATGGATTGCCACCTATATGGTAGCTTGGGGTTACCTTGTTTTTCCCGAAGGGTATGACTATATATTTTTTGGCATTTAACTTCAGGCCATGGCTCTGGCACCAGTTATCAGTTTCCATGAGACCCCTCTGAAGGATATCTGTGTCCGATGTACTTTTCACTATGGCGCCCAGTTTGCAGTCATCTGCAAACTTTGTCAGCCATAGTCCTCCTATGTTTGCCTGTACTTCTGAGAAGTAGTTGCCAAACAACAGGGGGCCACGGACTGAGCCCTGTGGGACACCACTTGTGACCTGCTTGGAGTCTGACATGGCGCCAGCAACTCTAACCCTGTGGGTTCTGTCCCTTAGCCAGTTTGCAACCCATCTTGTGACATATGGGTTTACATTTAAGCTGGTAAGTTTCTCTATAATACCCGAGTGGGGTATTGTGTCGAAAGCTTTTGCAAGGTCAAGGCAGGCTGTATGGACTGCCTTTCTCTCATCAATGGCCTTGGTGACTGTTTCGAAGAAGTCGACCAAGTTCAAAAGGCATGATCTGCCCTTGACAAAGCCAAACTGGGTCGGGTCCAATGTCTGCAAGTCCCCTATGTCTTTGTTTATGAGTTCCATTATGATCCTCTCCATAGCTTTGCAGACCAGGCTTGTTAAGCTTATGGGGCAGTAATTACCAGGGTCCGTAGAGGCACCGCCTTTGTGGAGTGGGACCATAGTTGCCGTACGCCACTCCTTGGGCACATATCCTGTGGTAAGGCTAAGATTAAACAGCTGCCTTATATGCGGGTTTAGTTCCTCATTGAGTTCGTGTAGCACACAGCCGGGGACACCATCCGGTCCCATTGATGCTGTGTTTTTAGCTTTAGAGAGCAGCTTTCACCTGTGCATTTGAGATGTCTGGGAGGCTACACTCCGCTGGGATAGTTATCTCTCGTTTTGGGGAGAGGGGTGAAGTTTGCACTGAACCTGTCTGCCAGTATGTTGGCAATGTCTGTGGGTTCAGTGATTTTTTTATCATTTTGGACTAATTCTGCGCATATCTGGGAGTTTCCACCCAGGTTTCTAACATAGCTGAAGAAGGCCTTATGATTGTCTTTTGAATCTATTGCAATTTTTCTCTCAAAGTTGGCCTTGGATGATTTTATGAGTGCTCGTATTTTTTTACTAATAATGATCAAGGGTGTCTTCTCTTTTATGGATTTTGCTCTATCATGTAACAGCTTTCTCCTCTTATTGTAAAGTTTGTTTATGGCTGGGACATAACATTCAATTCTAGATTGGAACTTAACCAATAAGCTCTCACTAATCTATCACTCAGGGTGCCTCCCAGGTAACCTAAGTGACCACCTACCCATCTACCTATTAAGGCATCATCCTAGCCCTCTTAAAAATGTTATATATAAACTAGTCTGGAACAAGAAACATTTTTGGTACCTACTTTTAAATCACTCCTTTAACACTGTGATTGGTCCCAGTTATCAAAATTCCATCTTGACTCTGGTGTTGCATACTTTAACAACAAAGTTCTTGAAATTCTAAACATTCTAGCACCCCTCAGAAAGGTCCGAGTAAAATCAACCTACTCTCTATGGCTGACCATGGAAACTGCGCAACTACTCAAACAAAGAGACAAGGCATGGTTCCAATATCAAGGCAACATAAAATGAATCTCCTTAGACTTCTACCTGCAATTAAGTAATAAATCCAAAAAGCATATCAAAAATTACAAAAAATAAATACTATACCAGAATAGAGCAATGCAGTAAAACAATCCCAAAAATTCTGGGGCACTATTAAACAGATCTTAAAACCAAGACACTCCTCAACTCCAAACCCCACAACAACAAATACCAAGGATAGCCTAGCTACCCAGTTCAACTCATTCTTTATCAACTCCATGCAATCTCTAGTGAATAATGACAAAGACACTCACCTATCTATCCCAACTATAACAGAAGCTACAACCTACCCTTTCTCTCTAAAATTTGCCCAAACTAGTTACATAAAAAAACTACTTAATAAACTAAAGCCCACATCCCTCGCCATAGATTAACTACCCTATGAATATCTCAAGTTAGCAGCTGATGCCATCTCCTATCCAATCTCTCTGTTGATCAACTGTTCAGTCACAGAACAATATATACCCAAACAGAATTCTCCAACTATAGACTAATAGCCATCTTGTCACCCCTATTGAAAATTCTGGAAAAGTGTATACACTTACAACTTATGGACTATCTTATCAGTAATAATATACTGGCCAACTCCCAAAATGGATTTTGACTCAAAACACAGCACCAATACTGCCCTCATAAGCTTCACTAACTCAATATACCATCTCAATAATGAAGGACAACATGTTAACTCTGTCTTCCTAGACATGTCTAAGGCATTCACCATTGTATCTCACCAAAAACTCCTCAATGAGCTCTCACCTCTAAACCTATCCCAAAACTCCCTCTCCTGGTTTCACAATTACCTGTCAGACTGACAGCAAGCTGTGAAGTGGCAAAATGATCTCTCCTCCCACTTACCCATCACAGTTGGTGCCCCTCAAGGATCAATATTAAGCCCACATCTCTTTACAATTTTTATGAACAAACTCCACTCTACTGCTCACCTTTCAATCATAATATGCAGATGACACTGCTCTAATCTAATCCCAAAAAAACAAAACTACTGCTTTTTACTCCATCTCATAAATCACCCACTCCATTCTTCTCTATTACCTCTAACAATGCTACAAATATAACCCCTGATACTACCACCTGCCTACTAGGTGTTACAATTGATAACCGTCTTAACTATGATGACCATATTAACTCCACCATAAAGACTGTTAACAAAAAACTTGGAATCCTCTATAGAATTAAACCCTTCCTTATCCCCACAGCCAGGAAAACTATTGCCCAAACCCACCTCATTTCTACCCTTTTCTATGCCTCAGCTATTTATACAAACCTATCTAAAAATAATATCTCAAAACTTTCTACCTGTTATAATAGCATAGCTAGATTTATCACAAGCTCTCCATTTCAAACTCACCATTGCCTTAACCTTAAACAACTAGGATGGCTTGAATTGCAGAACCATATACTCTGTCAACAGTTACTTATCACTCATAAGATCCTACACCACCCCAATAACACCCTATCCTCACTAATCTGATTACACCATATAAAAACCTAGCTACACTACGTTCTGCTAATAAACTCCTGGTCTCATCAGTTAAATCTAACAAAGCTGGTGACTCACTTTTCTCAAACACTATAGGTAAAAACTGGAATCAGCTCCCTCCTGAACTTTCTACTCTAGCCTCTACTTCTCTATTCAAAAAGCATATTAAAGAACATCTTAAAACTCAGTGGCTTTGTCCTTGTGCTAACCCAGACTGAAACGTTTCCCCTCCTGCTCATACCCCTTCCCCTCTCCCCTAACCTACACCTCCAAATCTACTGATTTCTCTTTTTTCTCATAGTAATAGGATAAATGTAATGACCTGACTCTGTCGGCCCATACCCAGCTTGTGCTTAGTGTACTTGTTATTTTTTACTTAGTTTAATCTTTTAACATAATGTCTTTAGTCAATTGTACCTCTGTACTGTTATTATATATGTCTTTGTTATATATTGTTAACTTTGTTAGTGTTCATGCTTGGAGATTTTCTCCCCGGGCCTCTACTGAAAATGGACATTTATCCAGTTAGACTAGCCCGGTCAACAAATGTAAAATAAATAAATAAATAAAATAAATCTGTGCTGCTACCACCCTTCCAAAATTGTAGGAAATAACCCAAAAATCATTTTCAGCCATAGAATCCTACCTTTCCAGCTATCAATTAATTTTAAACCCAAGACCAAATGAATGCTCTTCTCCAGTAAAAAATCTCCTGATCATACACCACCCTTTCTCATCTAACCAGCCAACAAAACTAAACTTGAACCCATATCTCATACTAAACTGCTTGGGGTCACCATTGATAGTAGCTTGCAATATGACAAACACATCACACTAACGATTAAAAAGACCAACATCAAACTAGGCTCACTCTATTAACCTAAGCCATTCCTAACAAAGTCCATCATAGGATCATAGGTTCATAGGTAGGTACTAGGCTGTTGGCCGTAGGGCCTATATAAGCCTAGCCAAACGGTACCCTGGCTTTTGCCACCCCAAAAAATTATTTTTCTGTGCCCCTGTCAAGCAGAGCCACAGAAGTGATCCCCGGGGTGAATTTCCTATCTCCCATCCAATCATCAAGATTTTTCTTGAAGAGTGCTAATGAGGAGGTTAGTTAGATATAGATAGGTAGTTTGTTCCAGAGTATGGGAAGTCTCTGAGACAGGAATCTATCCCTCCAGCATGTTCTGTTTATTGTGGTGACAAGGTTCAGGTCCCTAGAGCATGTAGCTCAGAGAGATTGGGATTTCTTTACGTGGAGCATGTCCAACAGCTCTGGGTTTGACATAGCTTTGTATGTTAGGCAGAGATTGCCTCTGAGTAGGCGATATGTGACAGAGTAAAGCTGGAGTTTTTTGAGACGGTCTGCGTAGGGCATCTGTTTGAGGCCGGTAATCCTCTTTGTGAGGTATTTCTGTGGCCTTTCCAGTTGTTGTAGATGTCTTGTGAGGTACATACCAAAAGGGACATTGTACTTTATAATGGGTCTAGTGAGTGATGAGTAGAGGGGAACAATGACCTCTTTTTTCCTGGATGAAAAACCTTTTGTGATGAGGTGTGCCACGTAGAAGGATTTCCTGACTACTGTGGCGATGTGATTATTAAAGGAGATACTATTGTCCACCTGTGTCCCAAGGTCTTTTATCACACTTTCAGTGTTAATTAGACTATCGCCTATGTGGTAGTTCATGGGTACAGAGTTTTTACCAAAAGGGATGACAATGCACTTTTTGTCATTGAGCTTGAGGCCATGGCTTTGACACCAGGCATCTGTCTCAGTGAGGCCCTTTTGTAAGATATCCACATTGTTAGGAGATTTGATTATGGCTCCTAGTTTGCAGTCATCTATGAACTTTGTTAGCCAAAGGCCTTCTGTGCTAGCCTGTACTTCAGAGAAGTAGATACCAAACAGGAGAGGACCTAGGACTGAACCCTGTGGTACTCCACTTGTCACTGTTCTGAAGTTGGATTTAGAGTCTGCTACTTTCACAGTGTGGTTTCGTGCAGTGAGCCAGTTGGCAACCCATCTTGTGACATAGGGATTTATACCGAGTTTAGTGAATTTGTCTATAATTCCAGAGTGGAGGATGGTGTTGAAAGCATTGGGGAGATCTAGATAGGCTGTGTGTACCACCTTACCCTCATCTACAGCTTTGGTGACCGCTTCAAAGAAGTCTATAAGGTTTAGGAGACAAGATCTGCCTTTTACAAACCCGAACTGGGTAGGGTCCAGAGTTTGGAGATTACCAATGTCATTGTTTATAAGTTCCATGATGATACCCTCCATAGCCTTGCAGACCAGGCTCATCAGGCTAATGGGGCGGTAGTTCCTGGAGTCTGTGGTGGCTCCCCCTTTGTGGAGAGGGATACTGTTGCTTTGTGCCATTCAGTGGGCACAAAGCCTGAGGTGAGGCTATGACTGAATATGGTACTTAGGTGGGGTGCCAGTTCATTCTGTAGTTCATGTAGAACTCAGCCTGGGATGTTGTCAGGTCTCATGGATGCTGTGCTCTTGGCTTTGCAGAGTGTGTTTTTTACCTGTGCAGCCGTGAGTACAGGTACTTTACATTCTTCCGATATAGAGATGGGCCCTTTAGGGGAGGAAAGAGGGGTAAAGTTAGCACTTAACCTATCTGCCAGGATGTTGGCAATATCAGTTGGTTCTGTATATTTAGTGCCATTGTGCTGTAACTCAGAACAGATCTGAGTGTTGCCATTGAGATTCTTGGCATAGCTATAGAATGCTTTGTGGCTGTCTTTAGAATCAGTGGCGATTTTGTTTTCGTAACTAGCTTTGGAGGATTTTATGAGGGATCTCAGCTTCTTACTGAGGCTGACCACGGAGTTCCTCCAATCATGGGATTTACTCTTTTTTGCAACAGTTTCTTTCTTCTGTTGTAGAGTTTGCAAGCAATTTCTGGGACCCAACTTTTCTGTACCTTAGTGTATGCTTCCCCTATCTTCACAAACCTAAAAAAACTGACCTAGCCAGACTTGAGGCTTGCTATCATAAAATTGCCAAAGTTGCCACAAACCTACCACATAGTTCCCACCACTGTACTGCCCTTTGAGAACTAAAATGGCTAGAATTACCTAACCTCTTATACATCAGTCACATTATAACTGCCCATACCATCTTAAAACAACCTAATAAATGTCCAGCACATCCAAATATTGTTTTGCCCTACTCAAATAATAGAATTTTAAGACCTACTGACAAATGCCTACTAAAAGTCATTAAATCAAATAACAGCTTTGGCAGTTCTCTTTACTCCATTACTATCTCCAAAGCCTGAAACTCAATCCCCCAACACATCCTTAACACCACTAACCTACCCAAGTTTAAGCAACTCCTCAGAGCACACTTAATTGACAAATGGCTTTGCTCATGTATTACCCCTGGCTGACAAAAACAGTTACTCCTTTAATTTTCTTGTCCTTTATCTGTCTCATGTACCTGTTAACCAGATCTTCTGTCTCTATTCTCTCCCTTCTCACCCTTCTGCCCCTTCCATCACTTAACTGTTACCACCTGCCCTCCTCTTTCAACTCTACCCTCCAACAAGTCTCTACACCTAAAACTATTTGCTAATTCACTGTTCTCTCTGAACTCTCCATACACTGAATGGTATAATTGCTTTGTCAAACAATCTAAGCTAGTTTCATTAATGTTTCACCTTTCACCATAGGTCATCATGTTCCAGGACATACTTATAATTACTTAAAATATGAACTTTGTAACCTCTATATGATTTACCTTTGTAAATTGATAATCAATATCGTATTGTTAATTTAATTTATTTGGAGGTTTTCTCCCCAGGCCTCCACTGAAAATGGGCTATTAGCCCAGTCAAACCTCCCCAGTAAATAAATGGCAAATAAATAAATGGAATGCATTTTTTCAACACAATAAAAAACTGTAGATAAAACATTATTTCTTAATACTTCAGAGCAAACTTTAACATATGAGCCTGAAAGTTTAAAATCTGAAAATCATTTTTAGAAGTACAGTTTTGTCCCATACCTATCAATAATGTTCTCATTCTTATTAGAAAGAGTAGGATTGGAATTAACAAAGTGCTTAGCAGCAGTGGAATCAACTGAGGCTATAGCTTCTGGACCAGGTTTGGGAATATGTATAAATATTTAAAAGATTGAGGCACTTTATACATACTATCTGCCTTCTTAAGGTCAGTTAGCTGACTGCCAGGACAATTTCAGTCAGTAAGACACACATCCTCTAAAACAGACAAGACAAGAGGAATGTGTGTAGATATTGCAAAATCTAGTAACAACGCATAGTATTTTCTGAGGGACTGGGAAACCTTGGTATTCCCCCACTGTAAACACTGGGACGTGCTATCAATAGTCTCCGAGAAAAAGAAGTTACCCCCAAAAAAAAAAAAAAAAGATTCAAAATCTGAACCCTCCTCTGACTCTGAATTAGAAATCTGAGGACAAAACCTTGAATCTATTCCTGCATCTTCCTGTTCAGATTCAGAATCTTGAACTCCAGGAAAAGTGGCATCCCTCTTTCTTTTACCAGAAACTATTTTACTAGAAAGATTAATACCCTGAATGAATCCCTGAGCCAGTATCAGTAAGCTACTCCTATTCAAAGAAATTTGAGAAGGAATAGATACGTTTGGTTTTCTGTTTCTTTTTGACAGGAAAAAAGTGGGGCTAAACATATTAATAATGGCAGCCACTGCTTCCCCAGGGATGGGCACTGCATTCTGACACAACAGGGAAACCCACCCTGTTCCTTCTCCCTGGACCAACAAAAATGTCTCTCGCTTGCCCACTGAGGGGACTCCAACAGCTACAGAGGATTTGGCTAACCCCCAGTCCATAGTGGCTGTAGGTAATACATCAGAGGGATCTGGGAGGAAAGGATGAGTGATCTGAGGTACAACGGGGTTTGATTCTCACAGGGGTAATTGGCTAGGCTTAAAATGGCCCATAAGGGCAGTTAGCCTAGTACAAATCTAGGAACCTATGAATGAATGGCCACAGCAGTGTCACCCACATGCAGCCGAGGTAATTTGCTAGCCTGCAGAAGTGGCAAAGGCTGTGTGTTTAACTTTTCCTTCCTGTGGCTGGAAGAAGGACTAGCCATGGAACCGATAATCTGTTCAACAGTCAAGCCGAAAATGGTGTCTCTTTCCCAGTAAAACTACCAGTCTACAAAACTTACATTTATGAAAGATGAAACACAGTAAAAAGCATTTTCAACACTATGGCAGCCCCTCAGTAGAAAATGAAACACAATTACGCCACAGAAAAATTACTTAGTTTACATTACTTAAAAAATGACAGAAAAAAATGAATGCTCTGTTTAAAAGTATTTTACACTCTCGAGACAGTCTGTTAAAATACAACACTCCTAGCTTTGAAATAATTTTCCTGAAGATGAAAGTAGCAAAACTTCAGTAAATATAAGAAAATGGAAGATTTTCTCCAAAGGGAACTTATCTGCCCAACAAAGGACAGCACAAGCCAATCGTCAATCCTCAAAAGCCTCAGAGGGTTGTTCCCTATGGCAGCAGTAAAGCTCTGAAGGGCTTTGTGCCCAGACTTGTCTTCTTGTCAGCTCAGTTTGGGTTTGTGGATGGTGTACTGAACATTTGGAAGCTAGCCGGCTGTTATATCCTTGCCAGGATATAACCCATATAGCAAAGATGACTGCAGCAGTGATTAATGTGAAAAATATCCTATCACTTTCAGGTTTCTAAGCTTACAGATGAATCACAGATTCATCCAATTTTTGTAATGAACTTGAAGGAAAAAGGTAATATTTTATGACTTAAAATTTACAATGGTTGCATTCACTCGTTTTTTCTGTTTCCAGTAACTTTAAAATAAGTTTAACATATTTTATGAAATCCTTCTTCAGACAGAACAACAAAAACAGGGAAGCATCATTGGAAATATTTGTTTATGTTTAATTGTTTTCTGAAACCAAAACATCTTCAGAAGCTGTCTGAGTGAGTTGTTATTCAGCATATAAATCTTGGCTTTGAGAAGGTGAAGTGGCATAAATGCAGTTGTCAATTAACCGCATGACACCATGAAATATAAATAAATGAATGAATGTATGTAAGTGCCATAAAATCAGTTTCCTACCAAGGCCCCAGAGCCCAATGTTTATGATGCTCACCTTATGGTCCATAAAGCCCCCTAATTATTTAAAGTGTTAAATATCCTATCCAATTATCATATGATACAGTCCTCATACTACTTATTAGCAAATGACTCATTAAGTGCAAACAGCCAATTCAAATGTCACATTTGCATACTGTGATACTTAATTGTACTAGTTAAAAAAAAAGTGAAAAGCCATTCACCCTGTAGGATTTTATCATCACACATCAAATTTGCTGTATTTTCATATAATGAGTGGGTATATTGATGTGTCTATGTGCCTTTGTTTAGTAATAATCTGTGACTGTAATTTAGTAACTTTTTCTTTCAGAGACATTTTATTTATGAATTCAAAGACAATAAACAGAAACGCAAAACCTATATCTGCAGAAAGTTAGCCATCCCTGAAACAGAAATGTGGTTTTATCATTTTACTGTTGCACTATTTTAGTAAGGTAAGGATCTGAGGTTTGTTTGTGTCTTTCGGCTTTTCCCGGTTAGGGGTCACCACAGCAAAACTCCGGTCCGCTAATGATTGGCAGTAGATTTTTACATGCCAAGTTGCCAGCCCTGATGCACAACCTTTAACGAAGGTACGCTCATTCACGCATGTCTCTACACAGAAGACGCTCTAGCTGAGAATCGAACAGGACGTCTTACTGTGAGGCGACAATGCTACCGCAGCAACACCACCACAGACAAGGTAAGGATCTGAGGTGCTTTTATTTAAAGAAGTTTCCTGGATTTTCCTCCCAGTAAGCTACACTGTTTTTTTTATTCTAGCTATGTTATGTTACATTATGTTATGTTATCTTATCTTATGTTAAGGCTAGAGGAAATGATCACACAGACAAGAGTAGTTACTTACATTCAGATAAACAGATGGGAAACTAGGTTCACTATCCACTAGAGAAATAAGTGCATCGTTTGCTTGTGATAGCTACTTATGTTTTGAAAATGAACAGTATACCAATTTTAGTAGTTATTTTCATCTTTGGTTTGAATTTTAAATAAAGCAACAAAGTAATGTAGTAGACCTCATAATATGGGCAATTATTTCAGACATAGAAGATCACGACTTAGTCTCTGCTAATAACTAGCTTATTATGTTTTCAAAACAATAATGCTAAGAAATTCACCTCAAGAGTCAAGCTGGAGAGGTGAATCTTGGCATCCTTGTTAAGAACAGATAATAAAAGGTTCTGACTGGAGACACAATTATAATTCTTTATAGTACATTGAGTTTTATCTGCTCCCTGAATTACCAGCTAGAAAAACAAACAAACACACACACACGCACGCACACACACACACACACACACACACACACACACACACACACACACACACACACACACACACACAAATACGTTACAGAAATTTTGATATTACTTTATCACCTCTGAAAGCCGCTAAAGCACTTTTAGATAGATACTTCTTTGGGAAAGCATTTGAATGAGTCCAAAAATAATGCAGGAACAAAGGATCAAATTTAGGGAGTGTTTTTAAATGTTGCTGTAATTCACTTAAAAAGTTAATAGAACGCCAGGTTTTGTATCAACATGCATTTTCTGAACAACAAGAAATATGCTACTCTAATGCTAGCATTACTGAGTGACTGTACTCCTCAGTGATTTAACAGAAAAGGCAAAAAGTAGGAGGCAAGTAAGGAAGTTTGTGCAAAATCAAATAGTTGTCAGACATTAAGTGTCCCCTATGTAGCACTAACAACTTTAAAAGCTTTTAAATATTTTTTTTCTGCCAGACTTTGTATTTTAAACATTTTAAAAGTTGTTTTACCTTCTGCTGTTGATCTTTGCTAGATAGAACTATCTAATTTTAATCCCACGATCAGGTCCCAATCTTAATGGTGATTTCATGTCCTTAACAGGTTTTTGTCAAGCAACTCTAAGCATTGTTAAGGCTGGGTATTAAGCCAATGAAGTGATTAACAAGTTTATCATTTTCCCAGTTTTGGAGTTTAACACAGTGTTCCGTGCTCAAACTAAAACAAAAAAAAAGCATTATTTGAAATATATGTCACTATGGTGTGTGGGGTGCACCATATCTTCTTTTAGACAGGGTACAAAGCCAATTATATCACAGTCAGATTATACTTCTGGGATCCTATTAGATAACTGAAGATGCATTCTATCGAATGCATCTTGGTCGCACTTAAAACAACGAAAAGGCAAAATAGCGAAGCGGCTTTTAAGCAAATTCTATTCTTTCCCAGGGAAATAATTTGCTTGTCCGCTTCCGTTACTTTGCTGTTTTCGGCACTGTAGTGTGATCTAGGAGTTGGTATATTTTAGTAGGTAGGGGTGGGGGGGGGTGAAGCCCCCCACTTTATGCATTCTTTCAATTTTTTTTTATTTATTTATTTTTTTGGAACAGCAATTTTTTCCCTTGGAAAAAAATCGCTGTTCTGACCTTTTGAGATTGTAAGCCTTTGCTTACATGGGGTCGATTATTCATTGTTTGCTTTTTTTAAGCATTCGATGATATAATATAGACCCATACAGCCAAATTCTGTAAATTATCAACAGCTGTTTTGCAGTTATTCATTTGACAGAGCTTATTGCAGTTATAAATACACTATATAGTCTTGACCAAGATATGGGGCAGCCATTAATTTTAATTTTTCCCACCCCTGACAACTGGGTGATCTAGGACCTTAGGTTCATAGAGTCATAGGAATATAATTGGCTAGGAACCACTAGGGGCTTTATAAACCTAGACATGCATCTTAAATGTATCCTGCAAGTTTCTATGTCTTAGATTTCATTTTTAGGGGTTTATGCAAACTAGTGTATGATTTACAGGCAGCCCATTTCCATTAGAGACATTTTATTTATTTTAACAATAAAACAATCAATCAAACCAAACTCAAAAGCAAAAAGCAAAACAAATTAAACAAAATATATAAACATGAAAGCAGATAAAGGTCACCTGAAGCTTGCTGGCTGAGCGAAGGGAAGTAAGATTTTATATGGGGTGATGAGGTTATATTAAGTATGGGTGTATTGAGGTAGTGTGTAGAATTTTAAGTAATGACTGACTGATGTAGTTGAGAACATAGGTTCTAGACCTGCAGTGAACTTTTGATTTCCCATCCACTGGTCAAGGTTATGTTTGAATAGAACAAGGGAAGAATTCTGATACCAATAGGGAAGCCTGTCCCAAAGCAGGAGAATTTTCTGAGACAAATACATACCCTTCTAAGTCCTATTTCTGTTGCAAGCAAGGTTCATATCTCTAGACTGAGTGGTTTTGATGCTATTGGTTTTGCAGATGTACAAAAGGTCCATCACAGCAGAATCCAAGGATAACTTCTATGCCATGCATAGATTGCCTGTCAAGAGCCTTTAGGAAAATAAGTGTAGTGACAGGGCTTTCAAAGGATTTGCAAAGGACATGTTGTTTATGCCTTGTACTCTTTTTGTGAGAAACCTATGTGGATGTTCCAGTTGCTGTCTGGACATGGTCAGGTATATATCGAAGGAGGCATTGTATTCATGATGAGTTGGGTGAGGACATAATAAAGGGGAAAGATGAACTACCTGGATCTAGACTCCATGCCGTTACTTATATGTCAAGCAGCATAGAATTATTTCCTTATTATAATGGACAGATGTTGGTCAAAAGCCAGGTTACAATTTACAAATGTCCCCAAATACCTGACTACTCAGTTCACTCCTGGAGGGAATGTTGTCAGTGAAGCAGTCTCCTAGGGTGACTGACTTCCAAAAGGGTACTATTATGTATGTCCCTGGCATAGCTGAGGCTTTGGCACCATTCATTTGTCTGTGTTACACCTTCCTGTAGGATGTTAGTGTCTTGGATCGGATTGTATGACTGCTGCTATTTTGTGGTCATCTGCAAACTTGGTCAGACAGAGGTCCTTGACAACGGCTTTGAAGACTAAGAAATAAATACCAAAAAGTAGTGGGCTCAGCACAGAACCCTGGGGGACTTTACTAGTGAAAAGCCTCTTTGTGGAGGTCATCTCCCCTACACTAACTTCTGGCATCCTATCTGACAGCCAGCTGGCTATCTTGAATGTAACATAGGGGTTTATGCCTTATTTCCTAAGTTTGCTTACAATGCCCGAGTGGGCATTGTATCAAATGCCTTAACCAGTTCATGGCAGGCAGTATGCATGATTTTGCCCTCATCCACTGACTTTGTGACTTTTTCAAAGTAGTCCACCAGGATGAGTAGGCATGATCTGCCTTTAAAGAAGACACACTGAGTTGGTTTCTTATGTCATTATTAATCATATCCATGATAATTCTTTCCATGTCTTTGCATATGAGACTAGTAAGACTTGTGGATCTTTAATATCCAAGGTCTGTTGATGTACTGCCCTTGTGCATATGGATGACCATTGTAGTTCTCCATTCCCATGGCACAAAGCCTTTCTTGAGGCTCCAGACGTCCTGATAGTTCATGTTTTGGACTATATACAAGACATGCATGATATATTACTGGGTTTCATTGATACAGTGTTCTTTTCCTTAGAGATTACATGTAGGACCTCCTTCAAAGTGATACATGGGGGAGAGATTATGTTTGATGGTATTACATGGGGGTGGCTGGGGGGATTCTGGAGTACAATTTGTCATCTAGCAGATTTGCCATATCTTCTGGTTTCATGCATGTGGTTCCACTTACAATTAGTTACGCACACTGTTGTGGACTGTCTTTGAGGTTCTGGACATAGCTTACAAAAGCCTTGTGATTCTCCTGGCCTGGGAATCTATCCTTATATCTTTACCTCTAAATTGGCTTTGTTGGACTTACTATGCCATTTTAGTTGTTTGTTTAGCCTGATGAGAGGGTTTTTATTCTGCTGGATGTTGCACTTCCTAATTTTAGCTATGATTCCTTTTGTTGAGCAACCTATTAATGTTTGGATTCCACCAGAGTGGTTTGATTTTTTAGGTTGTTCTGGGCTTGATTCTAGTAAACACAGATGACTCCATGCACTTATTAACATGATAGCACAGAATTCCTGTGTACAATTCTATATAGCCAACTGTGTTCTTCAGGTTTGGAAGGGCATGACATTTTGTAAACTAATCACTTTACTAGGTAGTTTGACTTAGAATAGTTGTTGACTATTACAGGGCTAGCTGGGATAACAGCATTGATTATCATTTAGAAGGAGACAGAGTTATGGTCTGACCTTACAAGAGAGGAGAGTACACACCGGAGAAGGGGAAGCCGCATTCGCCCATATTTGTAACAGGTTTAGTAATCCTCCACCCATAGTGATCATATGGACTATCAGGTCCACTGTGTTTGAAATTTGACAAATTCCAGCACATTTTGGGACTTGTAGGATTCCCAGTTTATAGAGGGGTAGTTCAAGTCCCCATGAATATGGTATTAGGTTGAATAACAAGTTTTTATAGTAGGTCTAAGTTATGGGTTTTGTGAGTCGCATAGGGTTCTAGAGCTTGCATGGATATGATATGGGATTCTATTTATGGTAATCTGGAGAACCTCAAGCATATCATTCTATTTGACTAACCCTGAAGTGTTTTTTTTTTATATAGATCAAAACACCTAACAACCTTACCCCTACTTGTGCAGTGGCAGGTCTAAATGTGTGGAAGACATTTCATCACTGCACTGCCAGGCTGCTCTATTTGGCTTTAAACCATTTCTCAGTTATTGCACATATGTCTGTCAGGAGAGCTTGCAGGAAGTAGAGTTTCTTGTTTAGGCTCCTAGCATTGACCTGTAAGACCTTTAGATTACCTTAGGTTGCTTTTGCTAAGTTGTGAGATTTGTCAGGTTCAATTGCCTAAAAAGGCACTATGGTGGAGAACAATATTTTAACTTCTATTTGAAAGCCTTAAAGAGAGAGATACAGACCGTTCTTGGCAAAGCAGAGTGGTCTGTTGACCATATTCTCCTATATAGACAAATATTGTATCCCTTAAAAATGACACCAAAAACTAATTCAATTATTAAAGTCAATCATCTTCTGTTCATAGAGTGGCATCATCCTCAGTGTAGGTAGAATGCTGCTCAATGTTAAGCTCATATCAGCCTTGAACATGCAGTCCAAAAGCTCCATAAAGCCTCTCTTCATATAGTCCAGAGAGGTAAGTCTCAGGTCAATTACACTCACATGGACTATGACTGAGTCATACTGCTACTTTTGGTTCAATGACCTGAGTGCATACATGACTTGGCCCATGATAGGCAACTGACTGTGATTTTCTCTTTGTTCACCTTGGTAAATTGGGCATTCATGTGTCTCACAATGGAGTATCCTTTGACTTGGGTAGAATGATGGCTTGCCTTATGGGCTTTGTAGTGCCTTATGTGCTTTGTAGTTGAGGCTCCATGGGGTTGTGACAGAATGTGAGGTGTCAGGTGTTGTTATGGTGGAGTGTGTTTGGGTTTGCATAGGATAATTAATGAGGCTGAGTGTCTGTGAGGTCTTTTGGGTTTACGAAGGTCTCATTTAAGTTCCTAAGAATATGTTAGTCATTGTATCTGGTGTATATTATATGTGGTGGGTATAGTGTGTATGTTACTGACAACCTGATTGTTATTTTTAGTGCTTGTATGCCAGAATCTTGCCTCCAGTGACATTGAGTAATTATGTCTCTCAAATAGTGTGTCAGTTTTTTTAAGGAATGCTTAGTTGCTGCATTGTCTCAGGATGCCTATATCCACCAGACTGTTAACGGTGACATTGGGAAAGTGCATATCCATTATGTCAAGTCCTTTTAGCCAAACTGTAAGGCTGTAGTACAAGAGGAGTTGCTAGCAGGGTAGTTTGAGTGCATTTGAGGCTAAAACCAAAAACTATGTTATGTAAGTCTAGATTTGTGGGCAGTGCTCCTTAGTGTGTAAACCAGTTGCTCTTGGCACACCTGAGTTATTGGGTAGAGGTAATTTCAGAGGTAGTTTTATGGGGAATATTTAATTTTGCAGTGCTTGAGTCTATAAGATGTAGCGTCTCAGATAAAAATCATGGGACTGACATAAGTTTTAATTTTTCCCAGCCCTGACAAATAGGTCATCTATGACCTTAGAGTAAATAAGATGCAGCACCTTGGGTAATTAGGCCTTCATTGAGGGGACTTTGTCAGACTTGCAGATGAGTCAGCACTCTGATGGGGCAGGCAGTTAGAAGAGCTGCATATACCATTAGGCATTCTTTTTTTGAATCGTGAACAGTGTCGCATTTGTGTTGGTACACGAATAAACAAGTCATTGTGGGTTCTGTTTAAGCAGCTCTATTCTGTACAAACACATTACTGTAAAGCTTATTTGACTATGAATAAGTAACTTATATACAAACTGACTGATGTGATCATACATGCTTACACACTGGCTGCTTCTTCAAAATGAGACTAATTATTGCACGTATCTGGAATTTCTACGGGCAAGCACAGCCTTGTGTGCTTTTTAAAGACATAACACACATCTACATCCTTCCTCTTTGAGAAATAGATCATGCAATTTGTCATCAGATATTTAGCATGCAGAAATCACAAATAATCTAGAGACATGCATTATACAATACTAAGAACATATGTATATACAATCAAATCCACGTTGCTGTGTATTTCACACTAGGCTTAGAAACTCATCCATATTGTGTAACATAAAATGGAGAATCAGTTTTAGTAACTGGAACAGTCTCTGCAAAATAGTTGACCTGTGGAATGTTCGAATTACATTTTGGAACAGAATCAAATTTTTGAACACATACTGGTCTGGAAACAATGTCTGACTCAGTCTTTAATTTAGAATCTGCATCACAGATACAATGTTGTGATTGGAATGGGGATGATTTTGGTACAGGAAGAAGATGTCTGTGATTCCTCTTTACACCCTCGGAGCTTACCCAATAAGATCTCGACACAGATGCCTGTTATCTGTCCTATTCGATCAAAACCTTTTGTTGTCTGGATTTGTACTGTCTCTCCTTCCCTCAATGAAGAAAGTAATCTACTTGATCTGTCATAACTAGATTTCTGGATATTACATTTCATTAACAATTGAGCCTTGATGGTTTTATTGTTCTTAGAGTTAGGCTTCAACAAACTTGATAAAACAGGTAGCATAGTTCTAGTTTATCTGAAAAGTAGTCTTTGAGCATGTGAGCCAAGAATATCGTCACAAGGTATGTTTCTGAGATTAAGTAAATTCAAGAATACACTGGTATTGTCACACTTTGACTTTTCAAGTAATTGCTTTGCAATCTGCACTTCACGTTCAGCTAGACCATTGGAGGATATTCAGGACTAGTAATGATATGTACAAAGTCCCATTCTCTTGCAAATTTCTGAAACAACTGGCTAGTAAATTGAGTACCGTTGTCAGAATAAAATTTGTGAGGACTACCATGAACTGAAAAATGACATTTAAGCTTAGTGATAAAAGCTGTTGAGGTTAAGTTTGGTAGCAGATCAATCTCAAACCAGTTTGAGTAAGAGTCTACCAAAACCAAATAGTGTTGATTGTTCCATTCAAAGATATCAGTTGCAACAACAGACCGAGGAAGTTCAGGTATTGGATTTAGTTGAAGTGGTTCCTTTTGCAAATGTGCTCTGGTACTCTTACATATCGAACAAGAAGAAACAACGATGTCAATGTCTTTTGATAATGAAGGCCAAAAGACTAGTTCTCTTTCTCCTAGTGGATAATAAACCTGGATGGCCACGATGCAAAATCTGAATATATTCATGTTGTAATGAAGCAGGAACAACAGTTTTAGGACCTTTGAAAATAATACCATCTTCCATCAACAATTCATCTTTGTAAGGAAAATATGTCTGCACTTCAGGTGATGCACTAGATTGTTCTGACAGCCATCTGACATTGATGAAGTGATTGAGCTTTTGTGAAATTGGATCAGTCATAGTGTGATCTATCAACCTATCAAGTTTAATGGTGGAAAAATTGTGCACTGACATTACATCAAAATCAAAATTTTCAGCATCAAGCTTTTCTGTAGTACTTCTAGGGGATTTGGATAAAGTATCAGCCAGATAAAGCAATTTACCTTTAGTCCAGACCATTTTGAAATTGTATTTTAGCAATTTGATCATCATTCTTTGTAATCTCACAGGAGCAGAATGCACAGATTTCTTTAGAATAGTAATTAGAGGCTGATGGTCAGTTTCAATTTGAATAGCATGACCATAAACTTAATCATGAAACCTGGAACATGCAAAAACTATTGCTAGAAACTCTTTCTCAATTTGAGCATAATGCATCTCAGTTTGAGTAAGTGTCCTAGATGCATAGGCTACTGATCTGCCCTCTTGTAGAACAACTGCACCCAAGACTAACATTAGAAGCATCACAGGATAGAACAACTGGTTTATTCACATCATAGTACCTTAACGTAGGGGGGGGTCACAATTTTCTGCTTCAGGTGATCAAGTGCCTTCTGATAATGTTGTAACCATGACCATACAACATTTTTTTTAATTTTAGCTCACTTACTGGTGCTGTCAACTCACTGAAATCCAGTATAAACTTGCCCAAATAGTTGACCATGCCCAGAAAACACTGTAAACTCTGCACATTATCTGGTGCTGACATCTCTAAAATAGCTATTTGTTTGGGTGGGTCAGGTTTTAAGCCTGTACTTGTAAACAAATGTCCTACATAGGTTACTTCTGAAAGTCTGAATTTGCACTTCAGAGGACTGAGCTTTAAATTTACTTCTCTAAAGATCTGTCTAGAACTTTCTTGATGTTTCTGTCATGTTCTGCTTTGCCATTGCCTCCAACTAGTAGATCATCTACTATTAGGGCACAAGGACAACCTGAAAAAATTTGCACACTGAAAAACATCACTTGCATAATTTATTCCAAATGGCATCCTTAGAAATTTGTATCTTCCAAACGGGGTACTAAAAGTAGTTAGAAAAGTAGTTAGAAATGAGAATTTGTGATCAAGGATCACTTGCCAAAATGAACTCTTTGCATCCAAAGCAGAAAATGCAGTGGCATTTAGTATTAGCGCTGTGACTTCCTCAAATGTGTGCATTGGATGATATGGTCACTTTAATGCTTTGTTCAAATCTCTAGGTTCAATGCATATACTGATTTCATCTGAGCCTCTCTTGTGAGCAGCTACCATGGACAACACCCATTCAGTTGGTTCTGTGACTGAACAAATCACACTTTGCTGCAACATCTTATCCATCTGAGCTCTTACTTTATCTTAAATAGTTATTGGAATGCTTCTTGTGGGTCTGACCACTGAAGTGACCTCATGGTCTAATTTCATAGAAAATACAACTGGAAGCTTGCCCATCTTGTCATTGAAATCATCAGCATACTCTGAGAAAATGGCTTCTGCAAAACTCGAACTTGGAACTGCACTCACATGATGAACTTCTTTAGCAAAAGAAAGCAGATTCATTCTCAAACTATCTTTGAGACCTAGTAAAGAGTGTGCTGGTTGTCGGACTACATAGAATAATAAGTTGTAACAGTTCTCAACCAAATAACATGTAAGTATTCCTGAACCTTCAGTTTGAATTTCTTCACCTTCATACACACAAGCATTGCACTACTACATTGAGTAGTTTGTTGGTTCTCACTTTTGCAACTGTATCTGCTGATATAACATTGCACTTTGATCATGTGTCTACTTTGAGCTCCGGGGATTTTCCATTGGTCTGAACTGTGCAAAACACTTCACTCCTTGTCAATAAGTTTACTGTATCAACTCTTTCTCCCAGCACTGATACACTATCTACGTAGAAAGCTGATTGTTTTGGCTCTACTTGATTAACTTGTTTTTTGCATGACCTTTCTTTACAATGGTGTGAGGCTTACTTGATTTGCAAAACTTTTGAAAGTGGTTCCATTTCTTACACTTATGAAACTGCTGACTATAGGCTAAACATTTCTCTCTTTTTGACTCATGGTTTGCACCACAAATTTCAACAGTTAACAATAAAGCTAGACTTGGGTTTTGCTGATTCACGCTTGTATGGCACTGAGATGGTGGTGGAGCTTGCACTTCTCCAAGAACTTTATAGAAAACTTGGCACCTTCTTTGGAACTCTCATGGTTGCCCTTTGCTTAGTCCTGTTTTTGCTTACCATGTGTTGCATGCTATATACATTCACTCTGGAGCTTACCAAAACCATGCTTTTGTCACTTGTAAGCATGTTCATTTGCCTTTCTGTCACCTCATGGATATGACAAATCTCCGTTGCTTTGCTTAATGTCAAATCACTGTTATGAAGTAAAATCTTCCTCACTGCAGCACTATTAATACCATATACAAGTCTATCCTTTATCAGGTCATCTTTCAAGTCACCAAACCGACAACTTTTGGCCTTGTTCCTCAAGTCAGTTATATAAACTGCAAATGTTTCCCCTGGCTTCTGATTTCTTGTGTAGAACAAATGCCTCTCTAATGTAATGTCTGTCTGGGGGTTGCACATTTCTCTGACCTTACACTTTAAACACTCTGGGTCTTCTCTGGATTCAGCTTGCACAACAATATGCCGATCTGCACATTCACCTTCATACACTTCTGGTGCATATACAAATCATCGCTCTCTTTCTATAGCCTCAGATTCTGCTAGATTTAGCAAAATAAATGCCCTTGTGTATGCATCTATATCTGCATAAGCTGCTTGTATAAAAATATTGTACTCCTGTTCAGATATTCTCCAGTTCTCTGCAATATTCTGGTCAAACACAAGTGGTTGAGGTTTTCAAAATCCATCTGCCATATTAACACATTTCAGGGTCTTGCAAATAAGTACGAATACACACAGACACACACACACACACACACACACACACACACACACACACATATATATATATATATATATATATATATATATATATATATATATATATATATATCTATATATGCATAAGTAATTGGCATGAACACTCAACTTGGCTAACGCTCTTCTGCTTTATATCTGCACGTCCTTTCTTTGTGATTATTGGTTTGTGCGAATGAATAACCGCATAGTGCTTTCAATTAACTGGACTTTGTAAAATAAACCTCTCGGGCTTCTCAATGCTTTATTGCACTTTGCAAAATACCTTTTCAAATTTCTTAATGCTTCTCTGTGCTTTATGAAATAGCCTTTTAAGTTTCTCAATGCTTTATTGTACTTTGCGAATTAACTTTTTAAATTTCTTAATGCTTCATTATGCTTTACAAAATAGCTTTGTAAGTTTCTCAGTGCTTTATTGTACTTTATAAAATAACTTTTTAGCTTTCTCAGTGCTTTACGAAACTCAGCGGAATAGATTTTCAACTTATTTACTGCTTTACGAAGCTTAATGGAATACTTTCTCAGACTTTGAGATGCTTTTATGAAAACTTTGATAAGTAAAGGCAGAAATGCTATAATCATTGGCTTTCGGAATTATTAAAGGTTAAAATGCAAAAGAAGTTGCTTGGAAATTTATCGATAAAGGCAGGCATGTAACGGTCATGCACTATCACTTATTAAAGTCGTTGCTTTAAGAAACATTCAAGAACTTTGCAATGCAACTGAACAATTCACAAGCACTGTAATACTTTTGTAATCTTTTGTAAGAAACACCTTTCTTTAATATAAGAAACATGTTAAGCATTTGTACAATGTGAATAATCAGATTTTGGTTGCCCAAATTCAATGCCCTTTGAGGTATGTGCACTTTGTAAATGACTAAATGCAATATACTGAAATTATCCCAAAATCGTGGCACTTTGCCAGGCAACACTTTACAGTACAAGAAGCACTCTGTAATGGCAGCACTTTGCGAGCAGTCACAACTAGCACAAGAACATTTTTTCAAACAACCGTGCTTCAATTGAATTACATGATATAGTTACACTTTACACTTAGTGAAATCTTTGAAATACATTCATAGTAATACGCAAACACTGTAAGCACTTTAACACACTCTGAGATACTTCGAATGACTTTAATTACTTTTTTGATACCAAATAAAGTCATGCCTCGGGATTCAATAAACTAAAAATTCCATTCAGCATAGTGTAGCCATTCCTGCATGGAATATGGCCACCGAGCGATCCAGTAAACAAGCCTGGGTACATGCATGAACCTGTTAACACTATTCTGCCACAGACATGACTAGATTATGCGAATGACCTCATTTACTGGTGAAAAAACATGCAAATTAAGTCAATTAGTGATCCATTAAGTAGGCAGGCATCCATGGCAGAAGAGTATTGCATGCAGAAATGTATTCAGCTACTAGCTGAAGACATTTCTGCAAAAATCAAAACAGAGGCATGACAGCTCAAACTAAAGCATGCATTACAATCCTTAGGAATGCTAATGGCCAAATATATGTCCATTGGCATGGAAAAGTGTTGCAAAGTAATAAAAATCAAAGTTTATTTTTTTGGGCCGATCTTAGCCGTTTAAGCATAGGGCAAATGAGATTGCGCCAAGAATGAAAAAAAAATGTGATAAAGCAATTTTAAGTGAAGTCTGCATTTTACCATTATAGTCTATGGCATGCAGAACCAAAACAACAGCAGTGAACACTGGTTGCTAAGGGGAAAGGCTCTGGTGTAGTGCTGTAACTAGGGACTAAGGCAGTGGGGTATGCTAATGAGGGAAATTTACTGAATCACAAAAAGAAGACAAGTGCCAAATGGCACCTAACCATGTAAGAGCTATAAGGCAGTGATGTAAGCAGGAGAAGCAGTTGACATGAAAAGGGGGTGTGTTATGCTTGGTGTAAGCACATTGGAGTTCCCCGGTTCACATTTGAGCTTAGCTAAGCACAGCTAAGCAAGAGGTGTGTCTAAGGCTGTATTGACTAATTCCATAAAGTGAAAAGCATGTTCATGTCCAGAGGAGGGCCATTTCTCATTGTTTACCTTAGCTAAATGGGTTTGTGCAGCACTCACCAGCTCTAAAATAAAAAAGCAAACAAAGAAAATGGAAATAGCAGGACTGTTTACATTTGGGCTCTGGGTTTGCGTGGCGCGCCTTGGGGCTTAAAAGGAGATGAAATGGGAAGGGAAAAAGGAAAACAAAAAGGAAATAGCAGAATAAAAACAATCAAGTACAAATAACATAGCTGGCACGTGGAATGCATCATAGTCAGCCAATCATACTGACAGCATCTGCAGCACAACAGTATAAACTATGCAAACACCTTCCAGTCTGATTTTCCCACAATCTCTGCACCATTGGTGTACACATGTGGGGGAATTTTAACCAAAAAAATGTTAGGAGCTGCCATTGCTTTGATCCATCAGTATGTGCTAGAGGCTGAGGGCGGTGAGGAGGATAATGCTGACAACAGCTACAGACCGCGGAAGAGGAGAAGAGTGTTCAGACCCAGGGTAATTTACCAGGGTCTACATGGTCTGGAGATAGTAGAGCACTACAGGGTGGACAGAGGCATACTTCAGCACATCATTGAGCTGTGCCAGCCTCAACTCAGACCCAGAGCTAACAGAGGAGAGCCCATCCCAGTGGATACCAAGGTATGTGTAGCCTTATGAATACTAGCTACAGGTACTTTCCAAAGACCTACTGGGGACATCATGGGGGTCTCACAGGCATCTGCATCCAGAATACTCCACCAGTTCCTGGGTGCCACCCTACCACATGCCTGTGAGCATATTTACTTCCACAACACCCGTTTGGAGAAGAACAGCAATATGTGCCTTTTCCACCATGTAGCAGAATACCTGGAGGTACTGAGTGCGATAGACTGCACACACATTCACATCAAAGCACCACCCAGTGAACAGGGTAAAGTCTACATAAACCACAAGGGCTTCTCCTCCATCAACTGCCAGGTCGTGTGCAATGCGTAGGGCATTATCATGAATGTGTGTGCTAGCAGCCCTGGAAGCTACCACTACTCCCACATCTGGCATTCCTCACAGCTGTACCAGGCATTTGCCAGTGGGAACATCCCATATGGCCATCTGGTGGGGGATGCTGGCTATGCACTGGAGCCATGGATGATGACACCCATCAGAAATGCCCACACTCCCACTCAAGAATGCCATAATGAGACACACGCACAAACCAGGATCATTATAGAGCATGAGTTTGGGATGCTCAAGTCACGGTTCTGCTGCCTTACTATATCTGGTGGATCCTTGCAGTACTCTCCAGCCACTTATGCACACTTGTTCATAGTATGTGCCATGCTACACAATATGATCCTGTGGAAACAGCTGCAGCAGAAACAGCATGGGAAAGGGCCATACAGCCCCCCCAACATTACCAAAAGCAGTGAGGGACTCAGAGGAGGAAGCCCCTGAGCCTGCTCTTGTAGGCAGATGGAGGCATGCCCAGTATGCCCAGGCTCTGGCAAAGAGGCAATTCATAGCACACACACTAACACTGTAGGGGCCCATGGACTGATACCTCTCTCTGACTCGCACACACAGTAAAATGGATGACACACACATCACATTACCTGTAACTTACCATGTGTAGGCAGTGTACTGTGTCCATCCAACATAGGTGGCCCTCAAGCACTGTCCTCACAACTGCCACAGGCACAAGGTAAGTCTGTCTTCTTAACAATAAATGAATGGATTAGTATGTTTTGTTAGCATATCTATGGTAATGTTGCATGCATGCAAGGGAATGGGGTGGCCTACTGGATAGCAGCAGACAACAGACAGCTATGTGGGACACCAGGAAATGTCTGCACAATACTGTCTTCCACACACTTTGCAGTATCATTTAAGGTGACAAATCCCACTGCAGTATATGTGGGGGGCCAACTAAGGGGGGATCATAGGTCACATGCATGGATGTCACTGTGGGGATCCCATACTCACCCCTCAGACTCATACAGCAAGTCAGCGGTAGAAAACCATAAAGGAATGTCTGGCAAAGGTCCACAAATGGTGACAATGATGGAAGACCCCCCCACAGACTTACACAGTGATATCACAGCAGGCCTTGCATTTGCAGTAAGGTTCTGAAGAGTAAGAAGTCTGAAACTCAATTGTATGGCATTACAATCTAACCTGTGTTCTCTAGTGATATGCATCTATTCTCCAAGACAGGGCACAATACTATGCTAAATGGAACCAAACTGTAAAGCCAATATCAGCACAGTCTATGCACATGTGTACCATTGACAGGTGTGCCCCCCCACACATATTCCCATAGAAATGCAGTAACATGTACGTTTGTAGGGTTATAGCAGCAGACCACACATTGCCAGGGCTGTCCCAATCAACATGATAACTTGTTGCATGTCCAAAATATGCAGGTGTCAATGAGCTATGCATATTTGTGGGGAATACTGTCAGGATGGGGTTAGCAACTTCTCACAGCTGTTGTGTCCTAGTGGCCTAGGTACAGTACTATGATAGACATGGTCATGTTCCACGAAATGCAGTGCCAACTATTTTGCATGTCAGCTACACCTACGGTGGGACTTGTATGCACTGTCCACATGTCAATATCCATTATGTCAGGAAGTTGGATAGGTCATATACAGGGGGCTACACATATGAACATTACACAGGTTGGAGTAACCTACACAGTGCCTACCGTACCTCCCAACTGTACAGACATTTTGCAGAATGTACAGAGGTTTGCATAATATTTGTGGTGTCTTTATTTTGAAATAGTAGTGTTGTATGCCAAATCAATGGTAAACCATAAAAGTCTAAAGTCAGAAAATAATGATGGATTGTAGTGTCTCAGACTTCATACCCTATAGAAAGATGCATGCTAATGCAAAATCTGTTATTGTATCACCCTTCCAGGTTTGTAAGGCCAATAGTTAATGCTCTGTATATTTAGGCCTTTGTCACCCAATTACTCATGGCTTTGTCCAGATGTCTGGCTGGCATAAGTAGAGAGTTATGGTGCCTAGTAGCACAGCAATGCATTCTGTCACTTACCATTGTCACCACAGGGGATCCACTGCTTGGCACCCTGGGAACATAGGAGTGACAGAAAGCATTGCCTTGCTACAGATGGCCTGCATCAGTCTCACATGACCTACAGGCCTCTGGAAAAGGCCCATGCCTCACCCATAGTGCCTTTGCAGAGAATGTCACGGGGTCCATACTACCAACATAACGCAGTCAAGAAAATGCAAATGTAACACCATGCTCCGAAATGCTAATAGCATAATTCTCAACCTCATAGAGGAGGAAATCTGGACAAAGCCATAGATAATGGTGGGATAAAGGCCCAACTATAGGGACACATTTGAAATATTGCTCTCATAATATTAGAAAGTTGAATAACAGTAGCAGTAGCATGGATGTCATGAAGGCTCTGAAGTCTGAAACTCTAATGTTCTGTCACTATTCCCTGATTGCAAACCTGAGTGATTTGCAACAAATGTGCAAGAAAACCACAATGTTAAGGGAAGCCAACCAGATATATGAGGCATGAAGCTGAATAATCTGTGAGAATCTGTACAGTTGACAGTTATGGCCACACCAGGATATGACCTTTCATGTAAGAAGAATACTGCACAACCTGGGGATCCCCAGCCAGTATATCACCAAGGTGCTGGACCTTTTACACAGCTTATTCAGTCAATTGGCTGTAGCCACACCTCCCAACTGGCCAGATTGTGCAAGAACGTCTAGCCTTCACCTCCTAATATAGGTCTGTGCATCATCCACCTGGTATTTCTCTGGTAAATAACTGTGATGATCCAATTATGTCTGTCAGTAGGTAGTGACACAATACATTACAGTGTCAAACAGTACATATGTCAGAAAATGTCTGCTAAAACAAACCCTGTAACTCAAGCAACTCATACATTGATAATAGTAATAGTTACAGTACCCCTCTATGTTTGGCCCATTGTTTCCCCATATTGTCAGCCTATCTCCAGATATCTTGTACAAACAGATTGCAAAATATGGCTGTAGCACACAACACCCCAGACTGGAGTACAACTATCCCTGGAATGGATTCCCACACTTACTATAAAAGGTCATACTGAGCATGCTCCTACACTTAGAGAAGTGAAGCCCATGTCTGAAACCTCATCGGACTATATATCTCTGTATTGTGCAAATGCCTTTGCATAGACACAGCTATATAAACCCAACTGTCTCCACACACACCCATAAGACAAGCTTACCCACAGCTAGCTGTAGGTGGCACATATGTGGTATATTTGCATCTCTTGCATGTAATACAAACACATATATATGAGGAACATATTACAATATGTCAAGCATACACACACATAGACATGGGGAAGAGAGGGACAGACAGTGATAAATTGAGACACACAGGGAGACACACATACAGAGTGAGTCATACACAGGGATACCCTGAATGCCAGAAAGTGATGTCCTGCTGCAGGCAGTTGCATATGAGTTGTAACCACAGGCATGTGCCAGCATGAAGATGAGATTCATTGTCTGATGATACTGAGATGGAGGTTGGAATATCATATCACTTAGCTTTGTGTGTGTGTGTGTGTGTGTGTGTGTGTGTGTGTGTGTGTGTGTGTGTGTGTGTGTGTGTCTGCTTTTGTAGGTCTTAGTATTATGATGCCTTACCCACCCAGTACACTTCTAATTTCCCTACTTTACAAGATCTGCTAATGTCATTCACTTGAGAAGCACCATTGGATTGGCTTCAGTCCTGTAAGCTCTATAGTGTGAGTGATAACTGTGTAACACTCTCATACAAATAACAAGATATGTAGGGGTACTAATCACAGTCCCAGAATATGTAACAGTGGTTTTGTGTGTGTGTGTGTGTGTGTGTGTGTGTGTGTGTGTGTGTGTGTGTGTGTGTAGATTAAAGATTTTGAGCCCATTCACACCCAGTACACTTCCAATTGCTCTACTTTAGCAGTCCTGCTGATGTCAGTCACCTTAGATGTACCTTTGGTCAGCCATCAACTCTCTAATCTCCGTGGCATGTGTGATTACTGTGTAACACTATAGTACAAATAACTAGATAGGTAGGATTTCTAATATCAATCCTGGCAAATATGTTTGAGTGTATTTGTGTTTGTAAGTGTGTAAATCTGTCTGTTAAAATATCTTGTGGCCTTTCTCACCAAGTACATCTCACATTGCCATACTTTACAAGGGCTGGTGATGTTCCTCACCTTAGAAGTACTTTGGGACACCCATCTCCCGATAAGCTCTTTGGTGCATGGGAAAAATGCATAAAACTGTAACAGCAATGACTTGATAGATAGGGGTTCTAATCTCAGTCATGGCAAATATGTGTGTGTGTGAGTGTATTTGTGCTTGTAAGTGTATATATCTGTTGGTTAAAGTAGTCTGTGGCTTTTCTCATCAAAGACATCTCCCATTGCCAAACTTTACAAGAGCTGGTGATGTTCATCACCTTAGAAGTACCTTGGGACACTCTTTTTCCCTATAATCTCTGTGGCACGTGATAAATGCATAACACTGTAGTAGCAATAACTAGATAGGTACGGGTTCTAATCTCAGTCCTGGCAAATGTGTGTGTTTGTTTGTGTGTGTGTGTGTGTGTGTGTGTGTGTGTGTGTGTGTGTGTGTGTGTGTGTGTGTGTGTGTGTGTGTGTGTGTGTGTGTGTGTGTGTGTGTGTGTGTGTGTGTGTGTGTGTGTGTGGTGTGAGAACAGTATCCAGTGTGGCTGGATGGTGGTGTGTGTGTTTGGGTGAGAACCATATCCATTGAGGGACGGGTTTTGCAATTTTTTGCTGTGATCCACCCAGTACCCATCCCATTGTCCACTTTAAAAGGCCCACTGTTATCATCTGCTGTAGAGGTAGCTGTAGACACTCTGCAGCTCTATAAGCTCTGTGCCACATGCAATAACTATGTATCAGAATGGAATAAATAACAAGATAGGCAGGCCTTCTAATCCTTGGATACCATTCCCCACTGAGGAATCATAGACAAACACACTCAGCTGGCATCAATGACTATATCACTAGGTGGCTTGCAAATTTGCTCACAGATAGAACTCACTGTGTGAAAGCGGACTCCGTGTCAGCCCCACAGGGTTTGGTCTTGGGTCCCATCATGTTCGGTATCTACACCTCTGACGTCCAGCCCAATGTGAAGGGACTCTGGCTGACATTGTTTGCAGATGACTGCAAGGTGGGTACTATTATTACCTCCCCATATGATATTGACAGCCTGCAGAAAGGCCTCACTGAGACATATGACTAGTGACTAGTGTCTGAACCCTGGACTTTAGCTCAATGCCTGAAAATGTGCCAACATCCCCTTTGGGAACAACATGGTTCACATGAATCACCACATCGATGGTAGTCCACTGAACACTGAGGTCATTATAAGAGAACTGGGAACACAAGTTGACAGTGAGCTCTCTGTTGACCACCACAGTGCCACTGTGTTCAGAAAGTCCTTCTATGTGGCACATTTCATTACTAAGGGTATTGCATCCAGGAAGTAAGAGGTCATTGTCTCTCTCTACTCTCCTCTCATTAGGCCAGTTAATGAGTACAATGGCCCATTTGGCATATACCTCACTGGACACCTGCAACAATTAGAGAGGCTGCAAAAGTACTTCACAAAGAGGATCCTAGGCCTTAAACACTTGTCCTATATGGACAGACCCCAAAACCTCCAACTATTCTCTGTCTCATATTGGCTACTTAAAGGCAATCTCTGTGTTTGTGAGTGTGTATACATGTGGGTGAAAATAGTTTGAGGCCCTTCTCACCAAGTACACCTACCACTGCCATACATTACAAGGGCTGGTGATATTATTACTATATAGGTACCTTGGGGCATTCTTCACCCTATAAGCTCTGTGGTGCATGTAGTAACTGCATAACACTATAATACCAATGACTAAATAGGTAGGGGTTCAAATCTGAGTCCTAGCAAATGTGTGTGTGTAAGTGTTTGTAAGTGTGTATATTTGTAGGATACAGCATTTTGCGTCCTTACTCTTCCAGTGCACTGCCCATTGCCATACTTTACAAGGGCTGGTGATGTTATTCACCTTAGAAGAACTGTGGCACACTCTTTAGACTGTAAGCTCTGTGAACTGTGTGATAAACGCATAACACTGTATTAGCAATAACTAAATAGGTAGGGGTTCTTATCTTAGTCCTGGCAAATGTGTGTGTGTGCAAGAACTGTATCCTGTGTATGTGTTTGAGTGAGAACTATATCCATGGGGGGTTGAATCTTACCTTTTTAGACCATGGTACTCCCAGTACATGTCTCAAGGTCACTTTACAAAGATCACTGTTCAGATCCACCATAGAAGTATTTGTGGACACTCTTTAGCCCTATAAGCCCTGTGCTGTGTGCAACAGCTATGTGACAGTATAGAATGAATAACATGATAGGCAGGGCTGTTAATGTCAGTACTAGCAATTGTGTTTGCATTGGTGTGTATAGCAGTGTTTGTGAGTGTGTAGACTTATAGGTGAGAGTCTAATGAGTCCTTCCACACCCAGTACACCCTCCATTGCCATACCTCACAAGGGCATATGATGATATTCACTTTACAAGTACCTTGGAACAGTCATCACACTATTAGTTCTGTGCCACCTGCGATAACCGCATAACACTGTACTACCACTAACTAGATGGGTAGTGGCTCCAAACACAACACTGGCAACTGCGATCCTGTGTGTGTGTGTGTGTGTGTGTGTGTGTGTGTGTGTGTGTGTGTGTGTGTGTGTGTGTGTGTGAACAGTATTCTGTGTGCGTGTGAGAACAGTATTCTCTGTGTGTTTGGTCAACACAATATACTCTGGGGGTGTGGGTTTTACTAATTTGAGCTGTGTTCCACCCACTACACTTTCCATTGTCCATTTCACAAGGGCTGCTGACACCAACCACCATAATCTTACCTGTATACATCCCTCATCCCTGTAAGCAGAGTGGCACATGCAATAATTGTTACACAGACCTGGGTAAATGTGTACATATACAGCTGTACCTCAGCTCTGGCATGACTGATGTGTTACCACTTTGCCATACCCCTCATTGGCAATGTCTGCAGGGCCACATCCTGCTGACACACAGACACCTAGAACACAAACAGAATACAGCATGTGAGACTACATTCAGTCAGCATTACTAACACCAATACTGCATCATGGCTGAAAAGGTACACACACTCTGAAGTGTACCCATTACAAATGCCAGCTGACAGCACCTTACACAGCATTACTAGCTAAACTGTACCTAATTCACCCTGCGCATCAAAACCATATCAGCATGTCCCTGCATCAGTGGTATGGATGACAGACATGTGGCACAGGTATCATCATATGCACAGTGTGTTGTGTGGTTTTGTCAGAGGCCTAGGCTGGGCCATACAGTTGACATCATGTGTGTGTGTTTGAAGGGATGTTCGATGAATGGGCCATGCAGAGGTGGTATGTGTGTAAGGAAGTGACCTGGCTGTGATGGTGATGTGTGTGTGTTTGAATGCAGACAAAATAACCTTGGTAATACTGTATATAGATGAACTGCAGAAAAACAGCAACTTAGCACACCAAAAGTTTAATGTAGTAAAGCTTTCGGGAATACACCCTTCATCAGTACATATTAAGCAATTAGTTTACAAAACTTTAAATAGAGGAATCAATTAATCACATGATACAGCCAGCCTAATTACTTAAAAAGATATACTACAGCAATACATTTCAATGCAATAAGCACTTCTAAAAACTAGATGTTAATTTAAACTACATTGCACACATATTCTAATTTCAATACACTATTTAAAATAATCCCATTCTATCTAATTATAACTATGGTTTATACTAAAAAAAAATTTCAAAGCCTCTCTCTTTGTTTTTTTAATAAAACTGGTTTAAGACTGACAGCATTATTCAAGCCTGGTTTCACATCTGCTTGTAACCTAACTATCCACTCATATTCTTTTAATTCCAGTGTATTGTTCATGTCTCCCTTTCTCAATCCCATTTCTACATGTGAAATAACCCTAAAGCTAAACTTATGATTTTCACTCTCTTCTATGATGTGTTTACTTAAGGCATTTATCAATAACTTTCTTCTTATTTCAGACTTATGTTTTATAATTCTATCCTTTAACCTCCGTGTAGTTTTTCCAACATAGAAGGATGTACAGATATTACAGGTGGCTAAATAAACCACCTGCATTATATTACAATAAGTTAAAGCCTTAATATTATAAACCTCTTTACTAATAGGGTGCACATACCTATGTTCACCTTCATATAAATCCTCACAGCAGGTGCAATTATAACACTTGACTGTGCCCATTCTTTTTTACTTTGATTCATTCACCTGCTTACAATCTTTATAACAGAGTTTCTGCTTGAGTGTCTCAGAATTCCTATATGCATATAGGGGTCTATCTCCCACAATCAATCTGATTTCTGGCATTGCTAATAAAATGGGCCAGTTCTTCTCAACTATGTTGCATATAGCTCTTGTATTTAAATTATAGGTAGTAAGATATCTCACTTTCTCTTGCCCACATTTCTGTTTGTCCTCACTCTGTAGTCCCCCATTAAGTATAGGTTTATACCTATTAGATCTCTCTCTAAGAGGTTAAAAAAGAGAGATCTAATAGGTATAAACCTATTAGTAAAGAGGTTTATAATATTAAGGCTTTAACGTATTGTAATATAATGCAGGTGGTTTATTTAGCCACCTGTAATATCTCTACATCCTTCTATGTTGGAAAAAATACACGGAGGTTAAAGGATAAAATTATAGAACATAAGTCTGAAATAAGAAGAAAGTTATTGACAAATGCCTTAAGTAAACATATCATAGAAGAGGGTGAAAATCATAAGTTTAGCTTTAGGGTTATTTCACATGTAGAAATGGGAGTGAGAAAGGGAGACATGAACAATACACTGGAATTAAAAGAATATGAGTGGATAGTTAGGTTACAAGCAGATGTGAAACCAGGCTTGAATAATGCTGTCAGTCTTAAACCAGTTTTATTAAAAAAACAAAGAGACAGGCTTTGAAATTTTTTTTAGCATAAACCATAGTTATAATTAGATAGAATGGGATTATTTTAAATAGTGTATTGAAATTAGAATATGTGTGCAATGTAGTTTAAATTAACATCTAGTTTTTAGAAGTGCTTATTGTATTGAAATGTATTGTGTAGTATATCTTTTTAAGTAATTAGGCTGGCTGTATCATGTGATTAATTGATTCCTCTATTTAAATTTTTGTAAACGAATTGCTTAATATGTACTGATGAAGGGCGTATTCTCGAAAGCTTTACTACATTAAACTTTTGGTGTGCTAAGTTGCTGTTTTTTTGCGTGTTTGAATGCACACAGTCACGTCATGCTGTGGACCGTATATGGCAGGGTGTACAGTTCACCATGACTGGCCATGAGTACGGGTTATGGTCCTGCCAGGGGTCTCACTGGCATCACCAGACCCTAGGCCAAATGCAGTACTGCTTGCTGATGGAGAATGCTGTCTGCTTGATCCATTTGCATGATGGGACTGAGGACCATAGGCACATGGCCTGCTCCATTGTGGTGTGGGCAGCACCCCCTTCAGTAGTGTTGGTGGTACTGCCACTATGGGAGTGCATGGCCCCATAGACTCTTAGTTGACGCTGGTGCTGACCTATGTCCATGTGGCCGATGCCCATCTCCCACCACACACACTAGCACAGACATGCCACGGTCAAGGATTGCCAAGGTTTCACCCCACCATCTATTCATGACCTCAGTATTTTGACATGTGGCCTCAACAAGGTCATGTATGTCACCACGTAAGCCAGGAAGCATTGCATCCAAAACCCTGATTATTTGTCTGGTGTTGCACTCACTACATGCATGTGCATCCATGACAGCCCAAAACATGCATCTGGTGACACCTGCTGTGGCATTTGCAATAGCGGCTTGACAGACAACAGTCCTCCTCAAAACACCCCTGTCCATCCGCATGTGTGGGACCTTGCCTGCACTCTGGCTATGACTAGTGTCTGCACTCTCACTTGCCATAGTCACCACACTAGCCTGTTTCATGCCATCACGTGCCAACTGTCCATTATCTGTGGCTTCTGGGGACAGGGTATGTGTGGGCATTATGACTGTGTGCAGGGACATTGTGGATGACTGTGGGATGCCAGCCAATGGCACAGATTCAACCCCTGATAACCCAACTGTGCCACACTATGACCACCATCATTGTCAGAGTCTGCAGAGACACTGACATTAGATTTTGAGTGGGAGGGATCATGACCACCATGTCCACCTGTGAGGGGAAGACAACATATGTAAATTAATACCTGCACTATAAGGTTTGCTGGTACACACACACACACACACACACACACACACACACACACACACACACACACACACACACACACACACACACACACACACACACACACACACACACACACACACACACACAGGTGAAGTGGCACAAAGGCATTACACAGACCTCAAAATAGTCAACTGTTGACATTCATGACACAGTCAGATTACAACATACATGCTCTGGACAGGCACTCATCATCATGCAGTACAGCCCTTTCCAGTCAAATATACACCTCTGGGATACGTGAGTAGTGTTAGTAGGTGATGAGCCTTCAATTAGCACATACTGCAACCATGTACACATTATTGCTGTTCACCAATATAGCACAGAGGCAACCCCTACATAACATACCTCTCAACTGTACAGAGTTTTGCTGAATGTCTAGATGTGTGGCTCATATTTTTGGTCTGATCCTCATAACTCCTGTGTTTGTCTGACACATTACTGGGATGATCTGAGGATTTGCATTACTAATTAATGACATAATCTGAGTTTCATACTTCAAAACCTGCAGTAAATGTATGTTAAAACAAAACCAGTTACTCTAACAACCTTCTAAGCTTACAGTGGATATAATAAGTGTACACACCCCTATTAAAATCCAGGTTTTTCTGATATATAACTTGAGACCACATAAATCATGTCCTACTGTTTCCCACCTTTAATGTGACTGATAACCTGTGAAATCCAATTGAATAACAAACACATCAGTTAGGGATAACATATAGAAACTGCAAGACATACAATAGGCTGGTTGCATGAGTGTGCACACCCTTAAACCAATACTTTGTTAAAGCATGTTTTGATTTAATTACAGCAGTCAGTCCTCTTGGGAAGGTGTCTATCAGCATGGCACATCTTGACTTAGCAATATTTGCACACTCTCCCTTGCAGAAGCCCTCCAACTCTGGGAGACTGTGATGGCATCTCTTGTGCACAGCCATCATCAGGACACCTCACAGATATTCTATTGGATGTAGGTGTGGACTCTGGCTGGCCCATTCCAAAACATTGATTGTCTTCTGGTAAAGCTATTCTTTTTTTGATTTGGATGTATGGTTTGAGTCATTGTCACGTGGAAAGGTGAAATTCCCCTTCATCTACAGCTTTCTAGCAGACACCTGAATATTTTGGGCCAAAAGAGGCTGGTATTTGGAACTCTACATAATCCCCTCCACCTTGGCTAAAGGCCCACTTCCAGCTTACAAACAGTAACACCAAATCAGGACACTGCCATCACCATGCTTCACCGTGGGGATGGTGTTCTTATGGTGATGCACTGTGTTGTTATTGTGCCAAACAAACCTTTTGGAATTGTGGCCAAAAAGTGCAACCTTGGTCTCATTACACCATAACACATTTCCCACATGCTTTTGGGAGATCTGATGTATTGTTCCTGAGAATTTAGCCATATCTGGATGTTCTGTGTGAAAAAAAGGGTTCTATCATCCAACCCTACCCCACAGGCCAAACATGTAGAGAATACAGGAAATTGTTGTCACGTGTAGTACACAACTAGTACTTGCCAGAGATTCCTGCAACTTCTTTAGTGTTGCTGTAGGTCTCCTGGGAGCCTCCCTGACTAGTTTTGGTCTTGCCTTTTCATCACATTTGGAGGAATGTCCACTTCTTTGCAATGTCACTGTTGCCCCATATTTTCACCACCTTTTGATGACTGTCTTCACTGTGTTCCATGGTATATGCACTGCTGTGGAAATGTTTTTGTATCCTTCTCCGGGCTGATACCTTTTCAACAACTGGGATCCCTTTGATGCTTTGTCAGCTCCATGTGAACCATGGCTGTTGCTGTAGCAGGCAACTGAGTAAATATCAGGAAAATCCTAGTAAGACAGCTGACTGGGACAGCTGACCATTATTTGGTGTTAATCAAACAGTCTCTGTAATTAATGGCAGGTGTGTACCCAAGAAGACGTAATGCTGTATTTATATCAAAAGCTGTTTCAACACAGTATTAGCTTCAGCTTGTGCACACTTATGCATGTAGCTTATTATACATTTTGTTTTTTCATAATTGTTCCCCTAACAGATTTGTTTGTTTGACAATTGAATTGTACAGGTTATAGGTCACATTAAAGGTTGGAATAGTTTGGAAATGTTTTATTGTGGTCTCATTTTTGTATATCACAAATACCTGTTGTTTTAACAGGGGTGTTTACACATTTTATATGCATTGTCTAAAACTAATTTTTTAAATATGTCCCTAGTTTTGGGCCCTTGTCCCCCCCTATTTTGTCAGTCTTTGTCCAGATGTTTTGCAATGACAGGTTGTGATGTATGCTACAGATGTGTTACATCTCCTGCAAATAGGCCCCTGTGATGACCAGTGTGATGCAATGCAGTTAAACCCACCACAAGTAAACATGCACATATTGCAATAAGGCTAAGAGTAACAGTTGTGTGCATGGTAAAATGCATGACCTTAACATGCCTGGGGTACAGGTGAGCCACAACAGGACAATCCCATACTCACCAGCTTTAGGCTGCTGCCCCACATCCAGACCAGAAGTACCTATGTAGTTGTGGGGGAGAGGTATTGTCAGCAGACTCACATGTGGCATTGGTACAAGATGAATGCTACTTTTCTGCACATGTACAGTGCAAGCTCTGATACTACACAATTTGCTGTCCTTTACCATATATGTGCAGTTGTGTGCATTACAAAAACCCACTCACAAATGCAGTCTGACCTGACATATGCATCTAGATACTCTACAGAAGCCAGTATGAGTGCTACAGTATTCAATTGATGTGCACTGAGGCCTTACCTGGATGCTCATCACCTGTTTCCTGAGTTCCACCCACCTCCACAACTTGTGTTTATTTGCTTGCTGGTGTTTGGTGGCCGCCTCAAGGTTGGCAAGGAGCTCCTCTGTTGGTGTAAATGGGGCCTGTGTGGCAGGACTCTCACCTGTAGTGGTATGGTTCTTGGCTATGGCAACAGCCCTTTGCTGGGCATGGTGTATCAGGTCAGTCGCCCGATGCCTGACCTGATCTTATATGTGTCCATGGTGGCCCAAGTTGTTAACTCTGTGGACAAGGTCATCCCACAGGGTGGTCCACTCACGCAGATTGTGTTGACTATGGCTAAACATCATGCTGTGGTGTTGGATGATGTTATCTGTGATGGCTGCATTTTTCAGCCGCAGTATATGCTGGCTGTCTTGGGTGCTGCATGTCACTTGGAAGACATAAACAGGGAAACACATCACATGACCTCATACATTGGTCAAGGTTATTTACAGAACCTGCACATCAACAGTGACTATCATTAGCCATCACTTACAACCACATCATACCCCTGTCATCTATCAGCACAGTATGAACTTGAATTGCACTTCTGGTCCTGATGTGTCATGTTACCCCCAATGAGGGCCAGTAAATTGCATAACCCACCATTTATCATTCACCTTCACATACAGGGATGACATTGTCCGTCTTCTTTGCAGATGGGATGTCAATGGTGCTCAGGCTTTGTTTACGTACAGTGCGTAATGGAGCTGGGACCATATCCCTGAGTTCATGTAGGATGCAGACAGGGATGTTATCAGGTCCCGTGGAGACTTACTTTTGTTGACTTTGATTAGGCATTATGGACCTACTCCCTGATGATGAAGGGAGGGGTGCGGGTGCTGTGCATATCCACCTATACTGATGATGGCACGGGGGTGATGTTTTCCCTTAACCTGTCTACAGCAGTTTGGCTACAGCTATGGTGTGTGTGTGTGTATGTGGTGTGACTGACCACCATTACAGACTGGGTTGGGTTGTTGCCTCTGAGATTGAAGACATATGTGAAGATGGCCTTGTGACTGGCCTTGGTTGATGTGTCCAATTTGTACTCCTAGTTAGCCTTACACTAATTCACCTGTGACCTTATATGCTCATTCAGATAAAGGTTGACTTACCTCCAAGTTGGTGCCTGCTCCTACTTGGCCCTGTACAGCCAATACAGCAACTGATTATGTGGTTTGTGTATTGCTGCTGACCAGCAAAGGGGATTACTCTTCCTTGGTGGAGGCAGGTTTTACGAGTAAGGTATTGCTGAGTCCAGACAGCTATGTAGGTGCTCATATAGCTGTTTGTAGTAGGCATAGACACAAGATCATGACACAGTTGGACACCGCTCTAATTTCAACCTGATAATCATGCTTATTTTAGTACCCATGTCTGTTTCTGGGTAATGCAACAACTAATAGCTGTAGAAATTGATGTCTGTTGGATGCACAGAAACTAAGATTACACACATGTACAACATGTACAGCTTATTTACCTGATGTTTTGCATCTCATGTCTGTTGTTTTGAGGCATCCAGCTACACATACTCATACATACATGTGCACAGGTAATACCTGATATACATTTCTGTTCTATGTCAGCATAGCACACTGTATTTGCACTCTTGATGCTCTGTCATCCCTCTCAACCTGTTAGAGCAGGACATCTGGAAGACAGCACACATAAATGGGTGTCAATGGCCCAACATTAGTGACACTTTATTAATATTGCTGTAACACACTTAAGTCATTTGAGAGCACAGTAGGCTTTGCATTCACATAAATACCCTGGAGGATGTTCAACACTCATGTGTGTTGTTATGTTCTAATGTCAGTCCTCACAGATTTGCCAATGATTTGCCAGACATAACACAATTCTATGAGTAAATGACTACAAATATGAGGCACACATATGGTCAGTGTGCATAACACTGGACAGTTGAATGGTATGAGCTCAGTATATCACATGTAGTTCAACACACACATCTGTGACAGTAGTTTACTATGCACATACCCTGTATAGGTCTCTTAGATTTGTGAGACAAACGTGTGTTTCATAGTTGTATTCACAAGTAACATATGGATATTTACGACATCCCACTAGCTGGCCTAGCAGTGTCACAGTCAGTAATGTTCAACAGACACTCCAGTAGTAGTCATATGTGAGCCATCCTTTCCTGGGGTGACTCAGGGTCCTGAGCTGTAATCTATGTCACTGCAAACAGACCCAGGTGCTATGGCCATAGATGCTGATCAGCACTATATCAGTAGAGCAAGTCTTGTTGAGACATATTTGTGAAACTTCCTATTTCCAATTATTACATACTCCCCTACTGCATTCCATCACATGTTTACTTCATTGACATACCCTTTTTTATTTTTCCAAGTATAGTTGGTTTGCTTCAGATTTCTGATTGTTTATTTTTGTTTGTCTGTCTGTTTTCTCTCTCTCTCTCTCTCTCTCTCTCTCTCTCTCTCTCTCAGAGATGTTGGGTATACATCTGTTTTGCATAGGCAGCAGCTTGACTTTTTTAGGCAATGCTCATGAGCAGCTGTTGGCCTCTGCATCAATTGGTGTCCCCCACTTGCTAATTGCATGCAGAACAGATGTGTTGTTATTCCTTTAGCCAATGCTATGGCAACACACTCCTATAATTGAGTACTTCATGTGGGCGTTGGCCATTTTCTTTGCCTATGAGGAGGACATCATGGAGGTGTGTGAACAACAGCATCTCAGCGGGTAGTTGGAAATACCACATACAACAAAAAATGCGGAGACAGCCCAAGAAAATGGGGGAGAAGGTTCCAAACCTAGGGACATAATGTAAATATTGCTGTTATCCAGTTGGATTAATGTTAGTTTAACAGGGTTTGTGTGGAAATTGATTTTCTGCATGATATTAAGTGTGACAGTGCTATGTGTGGCAGTGCTATGTGGCTGACATAACTCTCAACTGTAGGGCTATCTGCAGAATGGCCAGAGGTTTGGCTCCTCTGTTTGGTCTTTTCCTCAGACAGTTTTTGTCCTTGGCAACTCAGTAGCATACTCTGGGGATTGCAGTCATTAAATGCTAACATCCATTTGTGTTTCTGACTTCATACCCCTCAGAAAAGATATGTTACAGCAAACCCTGGAACACCAGAAACTTTCTCAGTTAACACCAATATTTCAAATATGCCCCTGTTTTTGGGCCTCTGCCCCCCAATTATGTCAGGCTTTGTCCAGATATCATGCAGTAAGAGGTTGATAGATATGGTATATAATTATTTAGTGCCTTTATTCCTAATATCATCCCAGTGACGTAGCAGAATGACAGACATGTTATGAGGTAGAGGCCATATATATGAGGTGAAAGCCTGGATATTGTATGGGAATCTGTACAGTTGAGAGATCTGTGTATATCTGGCAATTGTTAACAGACTGTCAGGATTGTGTAGCAGTATAGTGTGTAAATGTTAGTTGGGCTGTGTAGGGAGGCGGTAGATGTAAGTCTCATGGCTCTTTTTGTATCTGACTGTGCATGCTGCTTCAGTTTCTGTGGTCTAATGTCTGTACATGTTTGTAGCCGCAGACTGAGACATGTCACGCACCACCTCAGGATTCCTACTATACTGTGAATTGGGCCAGTATATGTAGGGGTAGAGTGTGAGTGGCAGACATGATATTTTTGTTCACACAGTTGTTATACTCTAGTTTTCATTTGTCTTACTGGTATGTCACTGTAACTGTGGTGAAATTGGTTGTGGGTCTGCACTTTCACACTGGTGTCTGTTTTTCACTACTGTTACATCCCTGTAGTGCCTGGTATATTTGCAAATGCATGTGTAATTCCCCATAGCTGATTTGGGGTAGTGTTGTGTCAGTCTGACTGCAGTTTGGGTGGTGCTTGGTGACATGCTTAGCAGCTCAGTGTGGTTTCCCTAATGTGATGTTATGTCCAGATATTCGTATAATGTCTGGTTATCTGGCTCATATCTTTGGTCGGGTTCCCATAACTGTTGCATATTTGTGACAGATCAGTGGAATGATGTGAGGATTTACATCACTAACTAATGAAAAACAATTGAGTCTTGGACTTGTGCTATTTCATTCAATATATGTTAGAACAGACAGTGTTACTCCAGCAACTGTCTCAGCTTATCTACTCGTATGTCAGATATGTCTCTATGTTCATGGCTTTCTCCCCCCACTTTGTCAGGCTTGGTCCAATTTCATTGCACTAAGGGGTTCTGAGCATACCTGTCAACTGGCTGAATTGTTACAGAATGTCCAGGTTTATTGCTCACATTTTCGGTCTGTTCCACAAATTATTCGTATTTCTCTGGTAAATGACTGAGATGATCTGAGGATTCCTGTCAGTAAATCATGACATACATTTCAGTGTCACACCTCATATTCTTCAGAAAATGTATGCTGAAACAAACCCTGTTACTCTTGCAGCTGTCTAAATTTCTAATGGCAATGTTTAAAGTACGTCCCTATGTTTTCCCCATTGTCCCCCCATTTTGACAGCCTTTGCCCAGATGTCTTGCACTAAGAGGTTATGTAGATATATATATATATATATATATATATATATATATATATATATATATATACTGTTGACTGACTCTACTGAATGATATGTTTGAAAAAGCATCAAAAATGCTTACAGTTCAAATGGTGTAGCAGTACATTACTCTGACTTTAGTGTACAGAGTCCTTGGTTCAAAACTTAGCAGTGCTGATTATTTTGCTGCTAGGCAGAATAGTGGCTGATGGAGACAGAATTATTAAAGCAGTTTTAAGGGGCTTTAAGCAGGTTTGCATAGGTTTGTCAGACACTAAACGATGCCAAGATATGGTTAACCGTAGAGATGCTTAATCCATTTTAGCTTCACTTAGCATCATGCAAACTCGCTTACTCCCGCTTACACCCACACTAACTTTGTTAAAAGAAAAAGGGGAAAAAGGACCACACAGAGGGAACAAAATATGAAAGGTAGCTAGGGATGTGCAGGACGGGTGTAGGGAAGGTCCATAGCTGTCCATTTCTTATACAATAACAGCTGTGCATTTATACAGAATTTGGAGGTGAATTTTTACACTCAAACCCCAAAGAGAGGGGTTAGGACAACAGGAATGTGTTGTCAAGCCAATTGGACCAGATTATATGTGTCCAGAGGACACCTGTGCGAAATGGACAACTATGTATGGGGGCGATAATTTTTTTGGAGACAGATGCCCTTTTTTTCTTTCTTAAGGTGAGAGTGGGATGTTTGTGAAGGATTTTAGGTTCTTCTGGGGAGGTAGGTTGGGTAGGGAGATAGACAAGACAGCAGACAGGGGTGGTGTATGACACATGTAGGGGGTAAACACCTTGGACAGGGAGGGTGTTTTGAAATCAGAGGCCCATGATCCCCCATATGGATACAGTGGGACTGACATCCCCACCTGCAGGCAGTCATGACTGCACCTTTACAGCCCCGATGGTGGCTGTGTAGGGGGCTGGACAGGAGGGGCAGCCTGCTCCTCAAGGTGTGCCACGCAGCCCTCCATCTGCTGCTGCTGGCCACCCAACTCAGAGCAGATGGCACTGCACACCATACTCCAGAACTGATGGTGGATGACAGGCTCATGGTGGGTCCCAGATGTGCTAGGATCTGGTGCCATCGCCAGATGGGGTGGGACAAGTGAATCTGCTGGGATTGGCCTTCCCAAATGTGCTATGGTGTTGAGGTTTTCCAAGATATATTGGTTAGTCATGAACAAAACATTTCAATATTAGTTTTAAAGGCATGCATGGGTGTTCAAATTAACCCAAAACAACATATGTGAAATAGTTGCATAGCAAACAGAACACATGCATAACTGGATCAACTGTAAGCATTGTAACAGCATACCAGTAACAATGATGACAACAGGCTGACAACAATGGTATTTGAACAAGGTATGTTAACATGCAACCAATTAATTATATGAACAATAATGTAACGCATGTCATAACATTAGGTTTGGTAAAGACATACCCATAGTATATGACTAATAATTAGCAATGCAGATGAGGGGTGGAGGGAAAGAAGAAAAGTACATTAACAACTGCATAGATTCTATTTTTACAATAGTACTGCTCAATACTGTAGAGGTCTACCCTCGCTTTACATCTACCTATGGCCTACCTATAACATGCCCATATTTGTAAGGTGGGCCATGTAGACGACCTTCCATACAATGGTGTCCACTTGGTGGGAAACTGTCAGGTTTCTACCAGCCTCAGTGCACAAGTTGTCTCACACCTGATTGCATGCTCAGTACATTATTACTGTCATATTAGTGTGGATGACATCTGCCACAGCAGGCAGAATGATGCCTCTCCTGGCAATCCGTTTGCAGTAATACTTCTTGTACCAGTCAGTAATTGGGTGAGTGCCTCTTGGGGGATGATCACATCAGTAGGGGAATGTAAGACAGTGGGCAGCTTACAAGCATCCATACACCTGGTCAGCCACAACCACTGCTTTTGTCCTATACCTCAGATACGTATATCTCAAACATTAGATGCCCCCAAACCGAAGCTTGGAGTACACCGTTGTGGATGACTCTACTATTAGAGGTGGGTTCTACTACTTTGACTGAGTGGGTGCTATCATTGGGCCAGTTAGCTACCCATCTGGTAACCTACAGATTGGCGCCTAGCTGTGTAGGTGTATGTATCCTGTCCAACTGGGGATTAGTGTGAGAGGAATGGGCTATATGAAGGTAGGCATTGTTCACCATCTTCCCCTCATCCCTGTGTTTGTTAACCACTGCAGAGAGGTTGATCAGGTTTAACAGCCCTGATCTTCCTTTGACAATACCATGGTGTGTGGGCCCAGGCATTTTGATGTCGCAGTAGTTAGGCCGATGTGCATATGATTGGCTGGGTCGGTGGATTGCTCTGCCTTTGTGTATAAGGATGACAGTGGCTGTCCTCTGTACTGATGGGATGACACTAGTGCTCAGGCTGTGGTTGACTACAGTGCAGAATCGATCTGAGACCCCATGCTTGTGTTCATGTGGGATGCAGGCAGAGATGGTAGCATGCCTATGTTAGCCTCTGTGTGTTGCCTTTGAGAGGGCATTATGAACCTGCTTCCTGATGATGAGGGGAGGGGGGAAGGTGCTGTACATGCACATGTGTACCACAGGGGGTATATATACCTGTCTGCAGCCAGATGTCTATATCTATGCCATATGTGCATGTGGTGTTATCGACCACCACTACAGAGGAGATTTGTGTGTTGTCTCTGGAATTGCAGACACGTGTGGAAGGCCTAGTGATTTGCCTTGGTGGATGTGTCCAATTTGCACTCAAAGACAGCCTTAGGGTACATCACCTGTGCCTTTATTTGCTTGTACAGACCAAGATGATATTGCTTCCAGTGAGGCATCTGTTCCTTCTTGGCCCATCCAGCTATTGTTTCCACCTATTATGGTATTTGTGTACTGCTGCTGTCCACCACAGACATTTACTCTACCTTGTGGGAGATGTTGTCCTGTCAGGTACTGCTGTGTTCATTCAGCTATGTAGGTGCCCACATAGTATTGTGGTGTGGGCCTGGACACTGCTGCTAGTTCCAACAAATAGAACATTGGTTGTACAGCTACTTCTATGTGCTCTGAGGGGATTTATAGTCATTTGTGTATGGTTCTTTCTGTTTGACACTGTAAAGGGAGGCAGGGGAGATGGTGACCTGAAAAGTGATGGCTATGTGGTCAGATATTATATTACCAAGGGGGGTGACATTGTAGGAGTGCTACAGTGGCTACTCATGTTGGTTAGGACCAGGTACATGATGAGAATTCCATCTGCCGTAGGAGTGTTGACCAGCTGATCCACTGCTTTGCCATTGACAAAGCCAAGGAATCTCTGTGCATTCATGTTCAGGTGGCATAGGTCATGCACACTATGGTTTGGTATTTGAAGTCACCCAAGAGCAGGGTAGATGATTGAATCCTAACAGATTCCAGTAGGTCCCAATAGGTGTGGTGGGTGTCCATAGTCATGGTTGGAGACCTGTAGCTAGCTATGATTTGAGTAGGTGTTTTGTCAACTGTTAACTGCACTCTGGATTTCACCCATTCGTCATACTGTTTGGTCAGCTTGGAGGTGTGTATGTGTATGCTAATGTTCAACACTCCACCTCCTGTGGCTTTGCAGGCCTCCATTTGTGGTCTAAATATATGATGTGATGAGTGACCTGGCAAGGTTGGTGTGCTCTCCACAGCTAGAAAGCAGGTGTCAGTGACTGCACAAATGTCAACATCCTACAGGGCAAGGTATGCTTGCATTGAAATGGGTTTCATGGTGAGATACCTAGCTCCTGTTAGATAAAGACATCTGCACAAATGCACACATCAGTGGTGGGTAAAGTCCAGTAAATAGTGTCACTTTATGAATCTAGCTGAAACACACTTAGTTGCCAGCAAAGACGGTGTCACATTCACAGGTGTACTCTGCAGGATATGACATCTGACAATGAATCCACAATACACAATACACAACTGTCTGAGACACTGACTACATATATGAGGAAGACATGTGGTCAGTCTGCAAAACTCTGAACAGTTGTCAGGTATAGGCTCAGTTATATCTCATACAGGTGTACTCTGCAAGATATGACATCTGACAATGAAACATATGCTAATTTGTTATGACTTCAGTTCTTAATGGGTTGCCAGTGATGTGCCAGACAATACACAACTGTCTGAGGCATTGACTACATATATAAAGTAGATGTGGTCAGTCTGCAAAACTTTGGACAGTTGTCAGGTATGGGCTCAGTTATATCACATACAGTTCAACATACATATCTGCACCTGCTGTGTAGTATGCACATACTCTATGTACATCTCTTACATTTGTAAGACAAGCATATGTATCAGAGTAGCATTCACAGGTGACATATGAATAATTACAACATCCCTGGTAGCTGACCTACGAGTGACACACTGAGTATTGGACAACAGACACTCCATTTTTAGTCATACATCAGCTGATCTTTGCTGGTGTGACTCGGGCCAGAGATGTACTCCATGTCAGTGCAGGCAGGGCAAGCGGAAATGGCCATAGGTGCTGGACAGCAGCATGGGAGTCCAGCAGGTCTTGTTGTGGCCTATTGTTTAATGTCTCTTTTAACATCATTGCATCCCCCCTTCTACATTCCATTTCTAGCTTACATGATTGATTTACCTGTTATAGTGCTCAGGAGTTTCCTCACAATGATGCAGATGTTTAGGTTTGTGTAGTCACAGTCTGTCTTTGTGTAGATGGGTTGTGACCTGTGTTGCATAGACAACAGCTTGCCTTTTGTAGGTTCTTCTCATGAGCAGGTGATGGCCTGTGCATCAATCGGTGTCTCCCACTTGCTACTTGCATCCAGAGCAGCTGTGTTGTCTTTCCATTTGCCAGTGCCATACCAATACAGTGCTATAATTACAGCTTTCTCGAGTGCCTTGCCCATTTTCCTTGCCTATGTGTAGGACATTATGGAGGTGTGCGGACTACAGATTCACAAACAATATGTGGGAATACCTCTCAGGAGAGGACACGTGGAGACAGCCCAACAACATGGGAAACAAAACTCCAGAACTGGGTACAGATTGTAAGTCAATAGTGATAGTATACACATAGAGGGTTGGTAGTTTAACAGGGTTTGCCTGGACATGGATTTTCTGCATGACTTGACATGTGACAGTGATATGTCTCTGACTTACCTCTCAACTGTCCTGATGTCCACAGACTGACCAGATGTTTGCCTGTTATATTTGGTCTGTTCCTCAGACAATGTCTGTTTTTGTGGAAGCAGTAGGATAATGTGAGGATTGTAATCAGTAACTGTTGACATCCATTGGTGTTTCAGACATCATATCCTTCAGGGATGTTATGTTACAACAAAGCCTGTCACACTGGCAACTGTTTCAGTTTGTAACATCATTATGTGAGATATGTCCCTCTTTCCGACCCCCTGTTCCCCAAGTATGTCATGCTTTGTCCGAATGTCTTCAATAAGAGGGTCAGAGGTATGTGATAGCATTATTTAGTGACTGGACTCAAGGAATCATCCCTTTGACTTCTGGAAGTGGTATGTGGCAGTGGCCATGAATATGGTCTCACCCCCTGGAGATTCTGTGGAACTCTTTACATATGAGAGTTATGTATGTCTGCCCATTGTAAAGGACTGCCAAGATTGTGTAGCAGTGTTGTGTGTAGATGTTTGCTTGACTGAGTAGGGAGAGTAGCAGATGTGAATGTCACAGATCCTTTTTCTATCTGACTGTGCATGCTGCTACAGCTGCTGGAAGTCTATCAGGTGTGTATGTTTGTATGGGTAGACTGAGAAATGTCCTGTAACACCTCAGGATTCCCAGTACACTATGAGTTGGGCCAGTATATGTCAGTGTAGTGTATGACTGGGAATCAGGATATGTTCATTCAAACAGTAATTCTACTATGGAGTTCATGTTGGGTACTCGTATGTTACTGTGGTGCAAATGGTTGTGGGTGGACATTTATGCACCACTATTTGCTTTTCCCTACAGTTCCATTCCTTTAGTCCGTGATATATTTGGATATACATGGGTAATTGCCCAGAGCTGATTTGGGTTAGTACCATGTTGGTCCTACTGTGGTTCAGAAGGTGCTGGTTTACATGGTTGGCAGGAGCGGCCTTATGTCAACTGATGCCCTAGGCAAAAGGGCTCCACGGCACCCCCTACCACACCATCTGGTGCCCCCATCCCAGTCTACCTACAACAAATAAGTACTAGAAAAGCACTTCTCCTACAGC
>NC_056741.1:1546040051-1546080051 GCF_019279795.1 Protopterus annectens
GAGGCAGGACAGGCGGATCCGCCGGGATCTGCCTTCCCAAACATACTATGGTGTTGAGGTTTTAAAAAATACATTGGTTAGTCATGAACAACACATTTCAAGATTAGTTATAACAGCATGCATGGGTGTTCCAATTAACCCCATAAAACAGATTTGAAATAGTTGCATAGCAAAATGAACACATGCATAAATGGAACAATAGTATACATTATAACAGCATGCCAGTAACATTGACGTCAACAGGCCACCAACAATGGTATTTGAACAAGGTTAACATGCAACCAAGCAAATATATGAACAATAATAGAACACAAGTCTCAGCATTAGGTTTGGAGAAAAACTTACCTGTAAAATATGAATTATAGTATTGATCAAGATTAGGGGTGGGGGAAGAGACAAAAAGTCCATTAACAACTGTTTATGCTTCTATTTTCCACAACAGTACTGCTCAATACTTTATGGTTCTACCCTCACTTTACATCTGCTTATGGCTCATAGCTTCTGTAGCACAAACATACCTATTAAATTGTCAGCCTGGAATGATATGGGGCAAATTGTGACAACTCTGGGTACATGACTAGAGAGGAATCGTACATGTCAGGGTTACATACCTGGCACAGGAGTGGTACCTTGAACTGCTGTTATGTAACTGTGCTACTGGTATACTTCAACTGGTTTCCTATCTGTGTCCAGGGTTATTGGCAGCAGTGACCACTAGCCATGACAGCGTGACATTTAATAGACATGTATTGGAAATAGTGCATGTTGTATGTACCTATCCTGCTGTCATTTCCAGGCATGTGGTGTGACAGTTGAACAGTTGTACACATTTTATTAGCATACCATTCATACAACTACTACCAACATTTCCTTACCTGTAAAACCTGTGGAGAAAATATCTGTTAACACTACCTGAGTGTTTTTACATTTATTTCTGATTCCCTGTGTGTAGATATGCACTGACCGTACTACCACCCCCTGGATTTTAACTGTGTCTGGATGTGCAAAATTAACAACTAAGCCATTTCTGAGGTACTGCGGAACTGCTGCTTTTTGTTTCACTGCTTTATGCCTAATAGTCTCATGGTAAGACAGTCTGAACTTGTAATCTTATGATGCATGCATGACAGATAGTTATTGTCCTATGTGTTAATCCTTTGGATTGCTACAATCTAGAAAGCAAAGGTTAACACAAGGCAATGCTGGATGAACACACTTTGAAACTTTACACATTACTATTCAGGATTCAGAGCTTAGTGCAGTATACATTTCAAATTTCAGTTGTATCATGTTTTTCAGCTCCACCATCTACAGTTTTTCTTAACAGCTGGTTCACAGAACAACCTCAGTTAATGTATGCTGTCACAGCCTTATTTGCTGTGAAGAACCTGTGTACATTCTATATGTCTACAACAAAATATCAGAATAAACACAACAGTTTTTTGTAGGGATCTTTATTGCACATCAATATTAGTAACTCAAACTTTTTTATTTTTTCAGTTCACACAGTAACAGTATACCTACTAACAGTATGCAATGTACTCCTTCTTAGTTATTTGAACAATATACTGCAAAATAGATTTGTACTGTCCAGCCTGTCAGCGCAGCCTCAGCAATCTGTCGGTGTGGGCTTGTACATTACCAGCCATCTCTGCTGCAGCTGTGGGGGAGAAAAACAAACATTATGCATACATGTCTATCACATCCTCAGGCTAGTATTTGCTACAAACTACTTGATAGTGACACTTACTCACTACTGGAGCATTCCTAACCCATGCATCTTGGATTCACTATGCCAAGAGTGCCCACTTCCTCTCCTTTAGGTCACCATAGTGGTGCCATACCTGCTCACTAGTCTTGGAGATGCCAGTAGCACTGATGAGATCATGTGCAACATGGTCCCAGGCCTCCACTTTGTATTGTGAGCTCTGATACTGGCCCTGCAGCAGTCTCTCCTCATGGTTTTCTATAAGGAGTCCAGCTATGACCCTGGAATCCTGAATGCTCCAGTGCTGCACCTGAAAGTATGATCCTTCACCTAAACCATCCATAGTACCTGCACAGATGAACTATAACAGATTCTGGCTGTATTCCCACCTGTGCCATTTAAATAAGGCCATATTCCCTCCCTTTGTCATCATCAGACCATTTTGAACATGTTAAGCTCCTCTAAGCAGTGCGCAAATCCACTAAGCTGAGTTGTACAGTGCTTAAAGGGGTAATTGATGAGCACTGCTCAACAGTGCACAAATCTGCTTAGCTGAGCTACCTGTTGCTTAGCATTCACATCTCAATGATGCTTAAACCTGCTAAGCATAGCTGAGCATTGCTAACCATTGCTCACTTTTCATTTTTAAAAAATTATCAGAATAATGACTTCATTTAGTAAGTGTATATGATTTACTTTACATGACATCCCCCTATGTGCTTTCATTACATTAGCAAGGGGTGTGACTATACTTTATGAGACACTTGTGTATACATGGGGGGTTTCACATAGTATATGCACTCACACTTCCATTTTACAGTTACTACATAATTTAAAAATATCAATAAAATGCCTGTGCGAAGCAAACGCTCCCAATGAATAAACCAAAAGCAGTAACAACAAACCAATAAATAACAATGGGAGTGAACCACAGTAGATGTACGATAAGTTCATCAAATGTCCTCAAAACTTCAGTAGTCACAATAATGCGATGTAATCCAATATAAGCAAAGACTCATTCAGCTCGAGGACTAAATTTAATATGATAGAAATACAGGTTAGCGCTTTCACCATACGGCTTCTTCAGACCTTTGCACTCTAATTAATACAGCTGAGTTTAAACACAAAAAATAGCGGGAAACAAATCTTCCTTAAAGTACTATAACCTTAAAAACATATAAAATCATAACATTCAATTTAAAACTAACAGCATTACATCTACACATTTGCATATAAAAACCAAAAGACAAACTGTCAGTACATATGATGATGTCAATGTATTGGTAATATGTGATATATTAGTAATATGCATATATATAAATAAATCAATATATCTGCATAAGAACATTAATTAACATTAATAAAAAACTTAAGAATGAAATATACAAATTCAATAAATCTCTAAGCCTGACGGACAGATCTAAAAATATATATGAAACATATAAATATATATAAATATCTATATGAATAATTTGTCATAAACACAACTGGCCAAAAATAAATCAAAATCAGGTCTTTAACCTCCTAGATCTAAGAAATGGCTTAACTGAAACCAAACCATTGAGACCTGGATAAACATCCGATCTCAGTCTCATAATCCATATGGCCTCTCTGGTCTCAGTGTGTGTCCTAATGTCACCTCCTCTAGATCCTGGACATATCCTCTCCACTATCCTAAGCCTAAAAGTATGTGATTCACCATTCTCCATTACATGTTTAGCTAGGGCATTAGTTTTAGAATGTATTCTAATGTTATACATATGCTCACGCATTCTATTTCTTAAACATCTATTGGTTTGCCCTATATAGAATGCGTGGCAGGCTTCACAGGTAGCTAAATAAACAACATCTTTAGACATACAGTTCCCTCTAACTCTGAACTCATAAGTCTTAATCAAAACAGGATGTATAAAAGTAGGGTCAGGATCAATTAAATGGCAGAAATTACATTGAACACATGTTGAAGTAGCAAATCTCTGTATCATTTCCACATTCACTCTCTCTCTAGGATAACAAAGTAACCTTTTTAAGTTCTTTTTGTTCCTATAAATAAACCTAGGTGCTTTCCCTACCACTTCCTTCAACTGTGGATCCACTAATAATACGTCCCAATGTGCCCTAATCACATCTTTGATGGTACCTATATCGTTAGTATAGAAAATCAAACATGCCACTCCAGCTTGCATCCTTCCTACTGAGCCCCCACTTAATATTTGACCATATATATCACTAGATTGGCTTAAAAATAGGGGGCTGCATGTCCTTCTCTCAATATATCAATGCTATCCATCCCCTTTAATATGTCACTGGTGCCATAACCATGTGTCTTAAGCCTCTCACGTAAATCACCTAGCTCATTTCTATTACCTGGGTCAGTAGGATTGTACCTGGAAACACGCATAGCCTGTCCTTTAATAATATTATCATACACATATCCTGGGTGCATACTTAGCCTGTGTAATAAAACATTTTTATGACACGGCTTCCTATATAAACCAATATTTATCAGGCCATTATCAAGTATTTCTACATAAATATCTAAAAATGCTAACCTCATCCTAGAATATTCAAAATTAAATTTAAGATATTGTGTAAGAGAGTTCAACTCACTAACAGACAATTCTAATTCGTCAGATGTACCAGTCCATAAAAGGAGCAGGTCATCTACAAATCGTCTGTAAAAAGAGACTGATTTCTTAAAACTAGGCATTAAAAACATAAATCTATATTCCCATTCGGCCATGAAGAGGTTGGCATAGCTATTAGCACAAGAAGTGCCCATAGCTACGCCATCTCTCTGAAGGTAAAACCGGCCATCAAAATAAAACACATTAGATTCTAAAACTATCTCTAAAAATGACATCAACAAATCAATCTTGGCCTCATCCATATTAGACCATCTCCTCAAATAACTACCTACCATTTGAATCCCTTCAAAATTAGGGATAACTGTAAATAATGAATGCACATCCATTGTGACGAAAATATATTCAGCATTCCCAGACATTCCCTTGGTGTAATCATAAAGGTCCAATAGGAACTGTTTTGTATCTCTTAGAATAAACCTGTTTGCATCAACTACTGGCCTTAATAACTTCTCTATGTAAATAGAAAAAGGCTCCGTGGACCAGCCTCTTCCTGCCACAATTGGTCTAAGCGGGGGGTTTTCCTTATTTTTGTGGATCTTGGGGAGTCCATGTATAATTGGAATTAGAGGATGTGTTACTTCAAGAAATTTGTACAGTTGGAAATCTATCACCTGGTTCTTAAATAGATCCACCAGTGTACATTGTATTCTATCAATCATATTATTGATCAACTCTCTCTCTTTATGGACATATAAAAATTGGAATCATCTAACATCTCAGCCATACCTGTCTGATATTGCTGCATGTCCATAAGGACTATTCCACCTCCTTTATCAGCAGGCCTAATGGCTATTGAACAATCATCACACAATCTACGTAAGGCTTGTCTCTGTGGAAAAGATAAATTATTTCTACCCTTATATTTCTTACCTATCGCATCTCTCATCTTATACAAGTCATTCGCGACTAACTTACTATATGCTGCTAATAAGGGATGTAATGGTGGTGTAAAAGTACTGGGTTTTTTAAAAGTCAAGTTATCCATAACTTCATTACTATCTCTGAATATAACTTTCAGTGACAAATTATGAATAAATAACTTGAAATCACGTAAGGTTTCTTCAAAATTACTGTAGGTAGTTGGAATAAAGGAGAGGCCCCTAGTAAGAATGGCTTCTTCATCTAATGTAAGTGTACGAGATGATATATTAACTATTATGTGGTCCCCTTCCCTTCCCACATCCTCTTTATATTGTGACTCTGAAGTCGATCCGGAGATAGCTTCCTTTTCTGTCTCCCTCTGCTGATGGAGCATAATCTCCCTTCTCTGTTCTCGAATCTGATGGGGAAAGGGTGCTTAATGTCAAAAACTTCATCACTAGAAGTTCCTGCATCTATCCTTTGACCATTGGAAACTCCTCCAGCACTATTACCAGGTGTATTGGTCTTAAAAACTTTCTTCTTAACAACTGGTTCCTTAGGTGATATATTGCCAGAGTGATTAGCTCTATTAATGGTAACAGTATCTATATTAGTATCAATTGGTATAGTGCTATTATCCAACTCTCTGTCAACCCTATTAGTCATCTGTTCATTAACAACAGCACCATCATCATGTAAATCATCAGTTTTCGCCTGTTCATTAACATGCAAAATAACATTATTTCTGTCATTATTAGCTCTGATAAGAGCAGTATCACTATTGGGATCAAATGGTCCATCAGTCTTTGCCCCATGTCCAGAACGGCGATCAGCCCCCCTATTATTACCCCTCAGCCAAGTAAAAATATGTCCTTGTCGGAAATCATTAATGTCTCTTTGTAGTTTAGACCTCTTCTGGTCAAAAAGTCTTTTCTCATACTGTGACACATTATCTAATAACCTATGAAAATGTTCATCTACAAACTTAGCAGGAAAACGTTCATAAATTAAGTTCTGTTGTCTCTTAATATCTGATCTTAATTCTTCTTCCATAGGGGTGAAGGATTCATTCAATAATTTCATATATTTGAGGCTTACCTCGATATTAAGTTGCTGCCACTTGTATAGCAGCTCCGGATATTGTGTACCTGTGGTCGGCATTTTTAGAACCCTCAAACCCCTTGGAATGATACGCCATTGTATACAGACATCAAAATGTTGTCGTCGTGTCTGTAGCCTTTTAAGTCTGCAAAAATCCACATCCAGTTTCTCTAACGCTACTCTCAGGCCCTCCCGATCATAGCAGTCGACATTCTGTTCACTCAATGACTCCTCACTAGCTTCATATAAAATCAGAGGATTCGTTCGTACTTGTAAGCAATCTGAGAACCTCTCAGAGACTGGACGCAAAACAGCATTCACCACTTCCGGTTCTCTCACAACATACGGAAGGTCAATCTGTACTGAATTCACTTCTACCATGTCTCCGTTCAGGCAGGGACAGCAGCACAAGTTAAAAATAGGAAGATTTGTTTCCCGCTATTTTTTGTATTTAAACTCAGCTGTATTAATTAGCGTGTAAAGGTCTGAAGAAGCCGTATGGTGAAAGCGCTAACCTGTATTTCTTTCAAAATGTGTATGTGGATTTTTGCAGACTTAAAAGGCTGTGCGAACAGTGTTAGAACATGCCCCCTGCACTTGTTCACTGTCTGTGTCCATACAGCCCTTATCAGTAGGGCGCCTTCATGAATATGCAAGGTGTGCTGCTGCTAGGGCTGTATGGACATGGTTCATTCCGTGCAGGAATACCACTATTCCTGCTCAGAGTTTATTGAATCCTGGGAGTAGTTATGCCCAAACGCAGCACTTTGCCCAATGTAGCAGTCATCTTGCTTTATTTTTATCTACTGTGCCACTCTTCTTTTCTTATTATTATTCTATGTGCTTGTTTTACTCTAAACATGTATAGTTATGCCTTCAACACACTCTTTCAGCCTTAAACTTGCTAGTTTTATACTTTAACATGCTTGTTTTCCACTTTAACATGTTTGTTTTATTTTTAACATGCTCGTTTTGTACTTTAATACATTTGTTTCGTCAAACACTTTTATCTTACACATTTTCTTTAGTTAACAAGTGCTTTAAGCTTTCTGGTTGTCTGATAATGTGGTTATGCCCTTATAATGCCTTTTCTTGCCTCTTTGCAGCTGGTAAATAATTTGTACTGCTTTTCATTACCTTTGATTCCTTCTGGTTATGTTCTCACTGTTTTCTCTTGGTTTTACCTTTGCTGAAGCCTTTACATCACATGGCTACATATGTTTTGTTTTTTTCCATCTCGGTTCTGACACCATGTCACTTTCGTGTTGGTACACGAATAACCGAGTCATTGTGGGTTCTGTTTAAGCAGCTTTATTCTATACAAACACATTACTGTAAAGCTTATTTGACCATGACTAAGTAACTTATACACTAACTGCTGTGATCATACATGCTTACGCACTGGCTGCTTCTTCAAAATGGCACTAGGAGATTGCATGTGTCTGGAATTTATACGTGCATGCACAGTCTCGCATGCTTTTTAAAGACATAGTGCACACGTTACCCTCTGATCTACAGACAGGAGTCTAGTATCAGCATGGTCCTCCAGAACTACTGAATGAATTGTGGTCAGGACACAGTAATAGACTAGGGAGTGACAGGAAAGAAAAGAGGGGTAACTACTGCTTTCTTCTGCACTATCGGATCTTACTTTTATTTTCATGTGAACTGTATCCTACAGTTTAGGCTAAGGTTTGCAGTTCAGGAATTTGAACAGCTTAGGGACCCATTTTGAGAATAACACATGTTAGACTCCATGCAAAGGAAAATTATTTTTTTTGAGCACACATAGAGGGATGATTTCATATTAAGAAATGGTAAATTGGTAAATTTGAGTGATGATGGACTGGCAGGGATGATCTGATCCTCTCCCATAACTGTATACAATCTTACATTTGATTATACTCATTGGTGGTACAGCCTTGCTAGAAAAAACATAAGTACAAAAAGGTTTTTTTTTTTGTTTGTTTACAACTCAAAACAGGCATCTTGTTGACAAGTGAAAGGATTTAGTGAAATATTACTTAGTTCTTTTGTATTCTTTGTTGATGTCTCATTGCCTGGCAAAGTAAAAATACCACCAAGTTAAAAAAAGAATAAATACAATAAAATAAAATGAAGATATCCTAATACAACAAAATAAAAAGTTGACATTCAAAGGATACTAAGAAACCAAACAGAAGTGCACATTTATGTAGCACTGTTAAGAAATGTGGTCAAGGCTCATTTACTATACAGTATCATTTGAACCCAACTCTGCAAAACATATTTTTTGTTAAGCACAATGGTGGAAACATGTCAGAATTAAGATAAGCTATCATTTTTTATTCACTGTTGATCTCGAGTCTGGTTCAGTCAGACTGAAACTTTGAATCCAAGCCACTGAATGTGTCATTGTTGGAAGGAGAGTTGTTAACATCTCTGCTGTCTCTCTCTAATGAGAGATGAGATGTGCACAAAGCCGTTCCATCCATGACAGGCCCTGCAGGAGACTTGCTGTCTGCTGTTATCCTTGCATACACTTAAGTATGATAGAGACACTTTTATAAAAAAGATTTTGATGAAACCTGACTACCTTTATTTCTTTGCCATTTCATACTACATACTCATTTTTAATTGTATTCCTTTTCTGCTTTTATAAAACTAGTAATCTTTGTTTGAAATGTATGAATAAAAGATCGCTTGTCAGTTGTCTAAAAGTGTGCAATATTAATATTCACCTGAATGGCAGGAGAAAAAGTCCTGAAAAATAATGATGACAGTATTGCTATCAAAAAGAGGGAAAAAGCAGGAAGGTATGGGAAAAAGGCACTACTTAATGTAGTAATGCTGTAATATTGTAACTTGCCACAACAGCAAATATTTATTTGAAAATTCCAGTGGGTAAAGACTTGTGCTGTTACCCCACAGAGTTTTACCCCATAGTTAGTATGGAGAAAGAAGAGTGCTATGATAAAAATAATCTTGCCCCTAAAAAAGAAAATGTACTTATTTAGTTAATGGGTACAATGTTTATGTCTCTGCTCAGAGTATTGAAATCTTTTGGCAGGTTCATCTTGGGAGCTGTAAGGAAGAAGTAAAACAATTCATATATGTGGGTTTCTCTTGTTTACTGTAAATAGAGCTGACATTTTCCCTACTGTGTTGTCAAATCTCTTTTAATGGAATAGGCAGTAAGATGCAGTCTGGTGCTAACTGGTATCAGAGGTCATACTGACACATTAACTACAGGTCCCAAGTTATCATGGCACATCAAAGAAAATGCCAGAACTCCAGTTCTTGAGATAACTCCTTTTAGTGTATCTTCTTCCCTGTTTTTTTTTTTTTCAAAATTAGTTAAAAAAATACTATTTTAATAAATCTCTTGGCCAGAGCAACGCATGGTAGTGATTCTACTAACATAGTAATTATATTAGCAAATTAATTACCTCTGTGCTTTCCTTTAAAATCAGTGAGACATTGCACCCAGAAGTTAAAGTTCATACTATAAATTTGCATGACTTTTCACCACCACATGTCTAACACAGTAATGGAGCATTACTATGCATTTCTTGTCCCATTACTATATAGGCTGAGCACCTGCGATTGCCTGCAAAGAGTTGCCATTTCTAAAGCTTAGCTACTGTTCTCTTGTTATTTGACTAGAAATGTTTAGAGAGAATATGTTCTGATTTTCAGAGACAGTTTTCTCTTGCAGGTATTTTTATTGTCTTATCTACTGCTAGGAAACCATATATATATATATATATATATATATATATATATATATATATATATATAAGTGGTGGTAACAGTATGCAATGATCTTATCCATATTTTTATTTATTCATTTATTCATTATAGTAATTAGTGAAGGAGAAATGCTGTAATACCCCCATTGAAATACACTATGTGGTGATTATTTCTTCCACCATCATGGTGCTCACACAATGGAGGTTATTATTTGGAACATCTGTCTATTTTATGAGGTGAGTGATGTGTAGCTGAAAGCTAAGGGTAAGTATTTGATCACAATTTGCTGATAATTGGTAGTTTTTCCATAGTGGAAACAGTTTGTATATGACTGAGGGAGAGCGAAAGAAACAAGATAAAAAAAATGAGAAAGAAATCCTTTATTAATGGTTTGTTATCAAACGGGGTATGCAAAAGTTGTCGGTCTCTTTTGAGCATAATCTGCTAAAAGCTGTGGTTCCTTTGGGTCTTAGGTCTGGCTCCCTGTTTGGTATAAAACCTCTGACCATTCACCGAAAAATGGTACGGTTGCTGCCCCTTCCCCCAGAATCGTTCTGAATGCCTTACATTCTCTTCATCGGGAGAATGCTGCTCTGCGTACACTCCCTGACCCTGAAATTATCTTGGGGATGATGTCACTTCCTCCTCACTTCTTGGCTCATGATTGGATCCTTGGTTATTGTTACCATGGTGACACAGGGACTATGGATACACCCTCCCTTTTGAATATCCATTCATATCTCTCTTAATCTTGTTACATTTATGTATAAAGATGTCACCACAAACATTATCTACTTTGCTGAATATATTAACATAATTAGCTTGATATCGATCAAAGACTAAGTCATTTTTGATAAAATTATTATTTTCTTCCAGGCTGTTGGACAAAGTTTCTAGAGTTTGGGTGTTATATTTAATCATCAATTCCATGAGCTCCAATCCATTCTGATCAAATAGCTCATGTAACTCCCTCAATAAGTTAGGATTAATATCAGCTCCATTAGGATATCTCCACAGCTGCAACCCTGTGGCACCTGCTGCAATTCTATATTACTCTCTAAATAAGTGTTTTCCAGTTGCAATTTTCTGTATCTTATCAACTCCTTTTCAAGCAAACTCAGTCTCTCCACTAGAGACATGTTTTGTAAATGTCCAACACCAGAAGAAATGGAATTCTGCCAGAAATTAAAGGTGTTATTTTTCCAGGACATCAAATCCACTCCAGTGTCACCAGTAATTCTCTCCCTTGAATTGGAATAGTGCAAGGAATGCAAACCAATAGAGTGCTGAGCTGATTGCCCAGGTTCTGAACTCTGGGTAAGCTAGGTTAAAGGGTAGCCCGAACTACCAAAGATATTGCCAATACCACTCTGCTTCTCCACCAATGACTTAATTTGCATTGTGTGCACTGCTAGCTGCTGATTAATCTGCTTAAGCAGCTCCATAACGTCACTATTCGCAGTTGATCCTTCCATGAAGTACATGGAACACACAATGAAACTCGGGAAGCAGAAGGACAGCCAAAAAACTCCACAACACCAAAATGATCCACCACAACAGCAGAAAGGTCAAAACATTATCACATCAATTAATCAATTAAATAAAACCCATTAAAAAACATTGCACCATTTAAGGTCATAAAAATTCAAATCATATCTAAACCAATGTATATATATAAGAAAATTACCTTAAATGGTGCAATGCTTTTTTAATGGGTTTTATTTAATTGATTAATTGATGTGAGAATGTGATTGTTCAACATATAAAAAAGGCTAGGTTTTGCCTCAAGTTGTTCTGAAGAAGTCCCTCTTAGGGGAAGAAAGCACTTAACCTGAAATTTTGTACAATAAACTCATTTTGACCTTTCTGCTGTTGTAGTGGATCATTTTGGTGTTGTGCAGTATTTTGGCTATCCTTCTCGTTCCCATAGTATATATAATTAGGAGGGGGCACAGGGGTGCAGGGGGCTTGCTCTCCTGTAAAATCATGAGAGTTTTTATTAATATTTTATGCTTTTTTAGGTTGAGTGTTTGCTGTTTGGTTTTCTGGTGCTTTGATATTTCAAAGTACACACACACACACACACACACACACACACACACACACACACACACACACACATATATATATATATATATATATATATATATATATATATATACATATATATATATAGATATAAATTTACAGATATAGATATATGTAATAGTGTTGCATATAGGAAAGAGGATAGTAAAGAGGTGGGGCTTAGTTTTATTACCACATGTAATATTGATTCCAAAGCAGTGGTTGACATAATCAGGTGTAACTTGAACATTTTACAATTTGACCATAATGTAGCCCAAAATGTGGGTAAGACACTACTAAAACTAAAACTATCATTCTTTGAAACTACTAAAGTGGTGTGTTCTAATTCAGCACAGAGCTGGTGGTGTGTTCTAATTCAGCACAGAGCTTGATTAAAATCCCTACCAGCAGAATAATAGTCTGAGGTAAAATTGCAATGCCTGCTATTAATTCCTGAAAGTTTTGTAATGAAATATCAAAGTAAGAATGATATATGGCCTTGCAAATTTGAGAGGTCACATGTTTTCAGTGTTGCAGAATGGCATAAGATGTTATATTTATTTTGCTTTTGGGTGTTATGTTGACCTTCCATTCAGAGTGTATAATACTGTACTGGTCTGGAATACCTTTTTATTGTGATGCTATTATATCAAAAGTATGCTATTGCTAAATGCCATACCTTGAAGCAGATCAAATTTGCCATTTAGGGATTCTGAGATCTCTAGAGGAAGGCCATTGATTTGTGTTAAAATTTTTAGCTAGATGCCTTAGTGTTTTTGTTTGATGATATAACGCAATTTTAAAGGCAGACTCAGGTTGAGATATGCTTTTGTTTTTATTCATAGGTACCATATGCAGGCATTCTTGAGCATTCTCTGTTATTATCTTACATTCTGCATTATAATTGATTTCATTAGGGTTGTTTTATTGAACTTGTACTCAGCATACAGAAAACCAAAAGTTCATAGTTAGTTACTAGGCACATAGTCAAAGACATGATTCAAGTGCTTATCCCTATTTCCCAATTGTTATAAAGCACTCTTTAACTAAGTGACTTGCTCAGAGCCTCAAAGAAGGCATATGGATGTTGTGGGAATCAAACCGTAAACACAGGAATTCACTTGTTAAAATGTCATAGCTGTAAATGTCAGAACTGCAGAACTATTGTTTTATCCACAATTTGCCAGTCTATTTATAGGTTTATTTATTTAGTTAATTTGTTAAATAGATGCACACATTGGACATATGCCCCTTTTCAAGGACAACCTAGGGGCACTGTCTATGTTACTTGCTCAGAGTTAGACAGTAGGCAAAGTGGGGCTGAAATAATCTAACCTTGTGCTACAGTAAGCAGCTTTTCAATTGCTCACAGCCTTAATCCTCTACTCTACCTATCAGATAACAACATATACTTTTTTTAGGTAGTTACAAGGAATGTAGTCTAGGAGATCATTGTAGAGATTATGTCTAGCTCAATTTCCCATTTGCCTCAGAACACTGTCTTGATAATTGAGTTACTCATTTCCACACAGTAGGCACATGGATGCTAAAGGAACTGAACCCTGGAGTACAGAAAACAGCTCATTAACAGCTGACTCTATGTGGTGCTAATACCACTCATCTTATCTTCCCCTATCCAACTCTTTCAGTGCTCAAGACACTGTTGCTACCACATTAGGCAGACTGTGCAACCAGGAAGCAACAGGCAATTACCTGCATGAAGCAACTCTGGTAGCAAGGCTTGTAATAGTCTGCAGTCTGATAGTGTAGTATTTTGGCATACAGCTATGAGCCTGTGGAATAAGAGATGGAAATTAACATGACTAAATGTCACAGAAAGTGGAAAAGAATTTCCTAACAATGAGGTATGTATGATGTCTGTGACAGTTGACAGTACATTTGCAGTTGTATTGCTTTCAGCTTAACATAATCATTTTTCTCATTATGTTTTCCTACCACAGGTCCTGTTATGGATGAAGATGAGGTGAAACCATGCTCACTACATACGGTGCCACATGAAGCCTTGGTGCTGGGTTGCCTGTGAGTGTCAGTGATGTCTCTTTGAGCAGAGAGATACTGGCCCCCTTTTTTGTGACCTGGACTGTTCACTGGGGGCCTCTATCACTACATCTTAGGAAGGGAATACATTCTTCCATTCTGTGAGTCATATGCAGGAGTTTGCAATGGCCTTCTGGTACCAGTTGGAGAGGATGATGATCACCGAGAAGCAGCAGTTCACATAAACATGGAGCACATTCTGTCAAGTTTGTGGAGCTGTATGACCACCAAATACCACCTAACACTCTATCAAAGGAAAAATTGCCATGCAACATCAGACACGCAGGTTAGTGATAATAGGATTTGTTGCCATCTGGGATGGCTTGGAATCCAGTGACACTAGGTCCATATTTTCACACATCCTGTTTTCCACTATGTGCTCTTCCCATTCCTTGTTCATTGTCCATCCTTCCCATTCACCACTTGTCCATCCTGTGCATGTCAGTATCCCCACACTGCCCTACCAGCCTTTTGTTTGTTTACCACCCATGTCTGTCTGGATACTTGTTATTCCTATCTCACATCCACAGTTTTTTCTCAATTCTTATTTAGGTGCACTTATAATGTATTTATTTATTTTTGTTAATGTGGCAAGTAGGTTTTCTCCTCAAAAAAAAAACTATATATATATATATATATATATATATATATATATATATATATATATATATATATATATATATATATATATATATATATAAATATATATATATATATATATATATATATATATATATAAATGGGTCTATCTGAGAATATCAAAAGTCAAGATCATCGAAGACCAAACCACTGGGACAAAATAAACAAAAAAAAAACCACTTCATTGACAGACCGGATGATGATCTTGGGTTTCAATGTTCAGAAATAGACCCATTTATGTATGTATGTATGCACATGTGTGTTTGTGTGTGTGTGTGTGTGTGTGTGTGTGTGTGTGTGTGTGTGTGTGTGTGTGTGTGTGTGTGTGTGTGTGTGTATATATATATATATATATATATATATATATATATATATATATATATATATATATATATATTCCTTTTTGTGTTTTTTACTGGTTCGTTGAACCGATATTTGCAAAAGTGCACTTTCGTTTAAGTGCACTTTCGCATAAGTGGGTCTCTACTTTTCGTCTTCGAAATAATGAAATTTTGAGAAAGAAAAGTAGATCCATATATATATATATATATATATATATATATATATATATATATATATGTAAACCCATATATATATATATATATATATATATATATATATATATATATATATATGTAAATATATCCTTCAACCCCACCCACCTTTCATACCTTATGGTGCCTGTTTCCTTCTGCATGCAGTTCTCCACTCCCTACTTTTTTGTCTACTCCACCTCCTCCCATGTATCTGAAGAAAATGGTTTATACTTCACTGTGCACACCATAGTTGACAATCTGATGTCCACTTCACTGTCCTGTTTGTGCCAAGTAAGCACACCATGCAGCTGTGTGGCACTACATTGAATGCAAGAGTGTATATTAGCTGTGCTGTACTTTTTTTGCCTTTGTTGTGGCCTACAAATTGCCAGACATGCATACCCATCTGTACTGCTTCCCCAGTCATCAGGCAGTCTAACACTGCTTCCCCTATTAGCATTACTCTTTATTTATGTAATCCTTTTCTCAACCTGCTGCCTCTATTCAAGACTTATTACATATATGATTAGCTATGGAGCTCTTCTTGCAATGACAATGACCCCCTTCAAAATTAGCCCTGGCAGGTATACAATGATTGTCTGAATATCTGTTTACATCTTATTATCTAGCTCATTATTTTTAATAATCAAGACTTTATAATGTCTTCCATATTCTATTTAATTTACCTGTATTATTAGATATGTAATTCTACTCTGAAAATATACTGTAGGTCTTAGTTCTGTATCCATTGTTCTGAAATGTCTTTATATTTCTCCTTATTTCATGTACTGTATCACATATTAAATAAAGATGTTTGACCTTATTGAAAATACAAGTGAAAGTAGTTATATTAGTTTGGTTTCTATGCATTTCCACATCCAAAAGTGAGTATGGCGTTACTGTATCTGACACTAGAGTAATGTATTTAAGAATATTTAGCAAACTGCATGCATTTTAACCTGAAATAAAACTATGTAATCAGTAAAGCTGAAATGAAAAGGCTTAAAACTACATTTCCTATTTATTTCATAGAAAATATAGAATTCTCACTATAAATAACTTTGCAGAAGTGCGAGCATCACAGGTCTTTAGCTATTCCTTTTATTATCAGCTTAGTATCTGTTGTCAAATATGAAAAAAATGAAATAATACTGATTGAGTTGTTAGGAAACTAAATGATGCTTAGCATCTTCTTAAAGTACATTCTCCCAATATGTAAGATTTAATAGTTTGGGATGAATGTACATTAAAGGAAATTAGTAGAAAAGTAAAAATTAGTTCGGTCAAAGAAACCACTTTAACTACAAAACGAAATGCTTGGAGTCGGTTGCATAACTCCTTTTTTATGAACAACTGCTGCAACTGCTTGCTTGAATAAGCCAATAGTGGGTTCAATAGCCCAACATTGCCAATACCCTCAGACAGTTGGATTAAAATAGGAGAGCTCTGCAGACATTGATGGATTTTAGGTACTCCAAAAACTATTAAAATAACAGGGCATTCTGTCGTAAAATAAGTTGTGTGAAAGCAAAGAATGCACAATGAAGTCATAAATAAGAGTTCACCTTTCTCTGCATTGTTGAAACAGTCACCTTGTTAATTTATTCAACATGTAATTTTATTTTAATTACATGCTCAATCTTATGAATAGGCATTTTCTGCTGACATTTTTTAATATACTGGCTGATTATTTATACTTTAGGCACACTAAACCATAAGCTGCTTGTGGAATTTGCAAAAAAAAAAAAAAAAAGAAAATAGACAAACCCCCGGATTCTCAAAAGCTTGTGCAGGAGCTCAAGCAGGCAATATGCCTGCCGTCCAATCCAGGAATAGCCTGCAGGGGCATGCACGAGCGCTCCTGCACTAATCCTACATGGACGAAGCCCTTGTATGCAAATCACCCCATTTGCAGGAGAAATCCATGCAAATGAGGTGAATTTGCTATCCAGGAAGCTTGCGACTGTCTATGCAGGACTAGTGCAATCAGCAGAAATGTACTCGGTTAGTATCCGGGTACATTTCTGCAAAATCAAAATGGAGCTATGGCTGCTTCAAATAAAGGCGGCATATCATGAAGTAAACATGCCAATGGCCAAGTATAAGGCCACTGGCATTGCAAACAATACAAAAATTTAAAAAATCAACGTTTATGTTTTTTTAGCCGATCTCGGCCGTTTAACTGTGGGGCAGCAGGGCACAAATGGGATCGGGGGAAAATAGCAAAATGAACCTAAATTAAGCAGTCTAACTAAAATCAGTATTCTGCCATGCAAGTCAATGGCAGGCAGAAGACAACCTGGCCAGTGAGTAGTGGTTGCTAAGGGGGGAGGTTCAGTGTGAGACATGTAACTATGCATTAGCAGGCAATCCTATGCAAATGAGGGGAAGGATAGTGAATCCCAGTTTTCCCCTGGATGTGAGACAGGTCCCAACAGTGTAAGAGTAGGAATAGCTTGGTGTGTCAAGCATACTGTAAGTGGACTGGAGCCCTGTGGCTCGGGATTGCTCCTAACTTAGCACAGCTAAGCTATGGGGTGTGTCTAAACCTGCCTAGCAGTCTTTACAAAGCCTAAGCAGGTGTGCACGCTGTGCACCAGGATGTGCAGGAAGAAAAAAAGAGGTTAAACCTGGAAATAGCAGCAGTGTGCACATTCAAGCACTCTGTGCAGTCCACACACGGGCTTAAACAGGAAGGCAATGAGAAGGGAAACCAGCAGTAGGAAGGTAATTAAGGAGAACTAGCTTAGCTGGCAGGTGAACTGTATCAGAATCAGCCAGTTACACAGGCAGCAGACCAGCCCAGCCCAGAACACTACTATAAACTAAGCAAACACTTTCCCTTCTGTTTTTTCCCACAATCTACACCACTGGTGTATACAAGTGGGGAAATTTTATCTAACAAACCTACAAAATGAGAAGGGCTTCAGCAGGCAACATAGAACAACATGTGCAAGAGGCTGAGGGTGGTGAGGATGTGAATGCTGCCGAACAACCCACAGTGAGGAGATGGAGAAGAGTGTACAGACCCAGGGTAACCTACAGGGGCTACATGAGATGGAGATAGTGGAGCACTATAGGGTGGACAGAGACCTCCTACAGCAATGTGTTGAGCTGTGCCGGCCACACCTGTCACACCAAACTGACTGAGGGGAACCCATCCCAGTGGATACCAAGGTATGTGTAGGACTAGGTATACTAGCCACAGGTACATATCAAAGCACAACTTGGGATATCATGGGGATCTCATAGGCATCAGCATCCAGAGTATTCCACCAGTTCCTGGATGCCATGTCAGCACATGCCAGTGAGCATGTATATTTCCTCAACACCCGTGAGGTGTTGACCAGCAATATGCATCTCTTCCACCAAATAGCAGAATACACTTGGGTAGTGGGTGCTATAGACTGCATGCACATATGCATCAGAGCACCACCCGGTGAGCAGGGAAGGGCCTACATCAACAGCAGGGGCATCCCTTCCATCAACTGCCAGGTCGTATGTGATGCCAAGGGCATTATAATGAATGTGTGTGCAGGCTGCCCTGGAAGCTATGATGATTCCCACATTTGGCATCTTACGCAGCTGTACCAGAGATTTGCCAATGGGGATATCCCCTATGGCCACCTAGTGGGAGATGCTGGTTATACACTGGAGTTGTGGCTGATGACACCCATTAGAAATGCACACACACCTGAACAACAATGCCATAATGAGGTACATGCACAGGCCAGACATATAATAGAGCATGTGTTTGGGATGCTCAGGCCACGGCTCCAGTGTCTGGACACATCCAGTGGAACCTTGCAGTATTCACCAGCTACATGTACCCAAATTGTTATGGTATGTGCTATGCTATACAACAATATGATCCTGTGGAAACAGCTGCAGCAGGAACAGAATGGGGCAGGGCCATACAGCCCCCCACCAATGCCAAGGCCTGCAAAGGCACAGAGTGACCTGGAGGGGGAACAACCTGAGCCTGTCCCAGTAGGCAGAAGGATGTGTGCCCAGTATGCCATGGCCTTGGCAAAGAGGCAATGCATAGCACATGCACTGACACAGTAGGGATCCAGGGAATGACACCTCTCTCTGACTCGCACATACACTAAAAAGGATGCCAAACATGACCCTACCTTTGCTCAACCATGTATAAGGGAGTGTACTATGTACATCCGACATAGGCAGCCCACCTGCACCATCCGTAAGTCTCGCACACCCACAAGGTAAGTCAATCAACCTACCAATTGCCAAATGGAGTAGAATGTGTCATTACCTGTAGCTGTGGTATGGATGTGAGCTTGCAAGGAAACTGGGTGGCTGAATGTTATGGCAGCAGACAGTAGACACCCATAGTGGTACCATGAAATCTGTAACACATACTGGAGTCACCATAGTAGCCAGTACTACACAGGGTGACAAAACCCACTGCAGGAAATGTGCTGAGTGACATGTGTGTCCATATGACCCACACATGCCAGTCAGGATGGTTCACATATCCATCAACAGTCTCAGCCAGCAGAACAGGTGTAGACAAACCCAAACAGAGCCTGTGCCATTTCCCCAGAATGATGGCTATCATTAACCTCTCCCCCAGGCCTACACAGACAGACCACAGCATGGCAGGCAGTGAGATGTTAGTTCTGAAGGGTAGGAAGTCAGACAATAATATGTAAGCTAACCAAAGCCACAATCTGTAGTACACTGGTATGCCTCTAGCCAGCACGATAGGTAAGACTACAGACTGAAATGGAGTACCCGACATACCAGTACAGTCCTAGAAAATGTGTACAAGTGTCAGGTGTGCCCCCCATCCTACGTAGACATATAGTAACAGTCAGGTGTGCTCCCCAATCCTGTGTAAAAATGTAGACATAGTCAGATGTTCCCTCCCCCCAACCTACATAGAAATATAGCAACAGTCAGGTGTGCCCCCCCCTCCAATCCTGTGTAGAAATGTTGAAACAGTCAAGTGAGCCCCCCCCCCGCTATGCAGAAATGTAGTAACAGTCAATGCCAAATGATCGATGGATACCCTGCAGAGACAGCATGCTACCTGTTGGTGTACAACACAAAGGTCAGCACTGCAGTACAAACTACCTGGACTTGACCCACACACGCAATACAGACGGCCATACTGGGCATGCTCATACACTTAGAGAAATGAAGGCAATGTAAGTCAACAACATACTGAAAGGTCATACTGGGCATGCTCACACACAAACACATGAAGGCCATGTCTGCAAACACCAGTGGACCAGACATATCTGGCAGTCGCAGTTGTTAGTGCAGACACTCATCAGTATGCACCACTCATGCGTTGCACACACAGTTTATAGGAATACAGACATTTATGTAAGGACGACACACTATAATAAGCCAAAAGAAGAGGGACATAGATGTGTGGAAGAGGGTGACTGCGACAAGGAGCCATCTAGGCCTGTCCCACTCAGCACACAGCCAAAGGGACCCAAACACATGAGGTGCAGATGTCACTCACTGCAGATACTAGCCACCAGTATCTGTCAGCATTACAGACCATGTGATGCCTGTGTCAGCTGTGCAACATGACTGTACAAGGAAGTAGTCATCTAGCAAATGTATACACGTGCCTATGAAATATGACCCTGTGTGTTGCTGCATTTGGCATGTCAGCCCCTACATGAATGGGTAATGGCCCATGCACACACACTCCCCATAGCCCTACTATGACAAGCCTGCTGAGGTCATCCAATGTGAAATACACCTTTGGGAGAATTGTAGCCTAGTAATTTCCATGGTGCATCCCATAACTGTGTACTGCTGTGGTGTAATAAGCTAGTTAGATATTAGTATGAATCCCAGACTTGGCACCTGTGTTTGTGTGCTTGTCTGTCTGACTGTTTAGTGAACAATGCTTTTAAAGGTTGTCACACTCCCAACAATTTAAACGCTCAACCTAGGCAAGGCTGCTGTTGTCATCCACCTAGAAATACACCTCGGGGAAGATTATAGTCCAGTAATTTCTATAGCGCGTCTTGTAACTGTGTACTGCTGTTGTGTGATAAAGTAGTTAAGTAGGTGCTCTAATCCCATATATGGCAAGTGTGTGTGTCTGTCTGTCTGTGTAGAGAGCAATGTTTTTTAGGCTAGTTAAATTCCTTACAATTCAAATGCTCAACCTTTGCAAGGCTGCTGATGTCATCCACCTAGTAATATACCTCTGGGAAGCTGCAGCCCAATAATCTCTGTAGCGCATCCTGTAGCTGTGTACCACTGTAGTGTGATAATCTAATAAGGTAGGAGTTTTATTCTCAGACATGGCAACTGTGTGTCTGTGTAGAGAGCAATGCTTTCTAGGCTAGTCACACTCCCTACAATTCAAATGCTCAAGATTTGTAAGGGTGCTGATGTCTTCCACCTAGTAATACACATCTGGGAAACTGTAGCCCAGTAATCTCTGTAGCACATATTGTAACTGCGTACTGTTGTAGTATGATAAACTAGTTAGGTAGGAGTTCTATTCCCAGACATGACAACTGTGTTTGTGTGCATGTATCTGCCTGTTTATGTATAAAGCAATGCTTTTCAGGCTAGTCACACTCCCTACAGTTCAAATGCACAACCTTTGCAAGGCTGCTGATGTCATCCACCTATTAACACACCTTTGAGAAGCTGTAGCCCAGTAATCTCCATTGCGCATCCTGTCACTGCCTACTACTGTAGTATGATAAACTCGTTAGGTAGGAGTTCTATTCCCAGACATGACAACTGTGTTTGTGTGCATGTATCTGCCTGTTTATGTATAAAGCAATGCTTTGTAGGCTAGCCACACTCCCTACAATCCAAATGCTTAACCTTTGCAAGGCAGCTGATGTCATCCACCTAGTAATACACCTCTGGGAAACTGTAGCCCAGTAATCTCCATAGTGCGTCCTATAACTGCATACTGCTGTAGTGTGATAAATTAGTTAAGTAGGAGTTCAATTCCCAGACATGGCACCTGTGTGTGAGTTTGTGTCTATGTAGCGAGCAATGCTTTTTAGGCTAGCCACACTCCCTAGAATCCAAATGCTCAATCTTTGCAAGGCAGTTGATGTCATCCACCTAATAATACACCTCTGGGAAGCTATACCCCCTGATCTCTATAACATACCCTGTGACTGCGTACCGCTGTAGTGTAGTAAACTAGTTAGATAGGAGTTCTATTCCCAGAGATGGCAACTGTGTGTATGTCTGTCTGTCTGTGTAGAGGGTCTATATTAGAACATCAAAATTTCAGGTCTTCAAATGTTCTAATATCGACACCTAGTAACCAAAAACTGAAAAGACCGAAAATTTAGAACATCGCATTTTTTCCTAGGGAAAAAATTTGCTGTTCCAAAACACATACACACAACACATACACGCCAAACACACAGCAATCCACACACATACACCTAAAATCTTACATCTAAACCTACACTAAACTGTACATACACCACTATCTACCCACTTACCTTAACCCAAACCCTAACCCTAAGGTCCATCACTATCGCACACACACATCACCCACACCCTAACCCACACTCACCTATCCCACCCTAACCCTCACATCCAAACATTTGCACACTTACCTGACCCATGCCCTGACCCTAACTCACCTATCCCACCCTAACCCTCATGTCCACACAATCGCACACTTACCTGAACCTGACTGTAACTTTCCACTGCAGAGCTGAAAATAATGAAGCGACAATAACGGACAACCAAATTCTTTCCCTAGGAAAGAATTTGGTTATCTAAAAATTCACTATTATCAACTTTCGGTTACTAGGTGTCGATATTAGAACATTCGAAGACCTGACACTTCGATGTTCTAATATAGACCCTATGTAGAGAGCAATGCCTTTTAGGCTAGCCACACTCTCTACAATCCAAATGTTCAACCTTTGCAAGGCAGCTTATTTCATCCACCTAGTAATACACCTCTGGGAAGTTGTAGCCCAGTAGTCTCCGTAGCGCATCCTGTAACTGTGTACTGTTGTAGTGTGATAAACTAGTTAAGTAGGAGTTCTATTCTCAGACATGCCAACTGTGTGTTTGTCTGTGTAGAGAGCAATGTTTTTTAGGCTAGCCACACTCCCTACAACCCAAATGCTCAACCTTTGCAAGGCAGCTGATGTCATCCACCTGGTAATAAACCTCTGGGAATCTATAGCAGGTCTTGTACCTGCGTACTGCTGTGGGGTGATAAACTAGTTAGGTAGGTCTTCTATTCCCCGGCATGGCAAGTGTGGCTGTATGTGTGTGTGTGTGTGTTCCTTTGTCAGTGTAAGGAGAAATGCTTTTGAAACCATTCACAGACACTACAACCTCCAATGGTCCACTTTGACAAGTGTACCAATGTCATCAACTGTTAAATACACCTTTGGGGAAATAATAGGCCATTAATCTTTGTGGTGCATGTTGTAACTATGTACTGCTGTTGTGTGGTAAACTAGTTAAGTAGAAGTTCTAACCCCAGCCTTGGCAGCTGGTCCTGTCTGTCTTTGCAGAAAGCAATGCTTTTTAGGGTAGGCACATTCCCTAAAATTTAAATGCTCTACCTTGTTAAAGCTGCTGATGTTATCCACCCTGAAATACACCTCTGGGAACGTTGTAGTTCAGTAATCTCCATAGTGTGTGCCATAACTGCATACTACTGTAGTGTGATTCAGAACTCTGGTAGGGTTCTATACCCACCCATGGCAGTTCTGGATGTTTTGTGTGTGTTTCAATGTCTGTGTAGGGAGCTCTGCATTAGAGACTAGACACACTCAGTACATTTCAAATGCTGCACTTTGGCAACCCACTGATGTCAGCCAATGTTTTATACACCTTTGGGGAAGGAGACCTCCAGTAATCCCGTCTAGTGTCCTATAACAGCTACATACTGTAGTGTGTTATAGATGTCTGTTAGGGGTTCTATACCCACACATGTCGGTTTTGGAGGTTTTGTATATGTTACACTGTCTGTGTAGGGAGCAATGCATTTTAGGCTAGTCACACTCAGTACATGTCAAATGCCCTACTTTGGCAATTCTGCTGATGTCAGCCAATGTGATTAACACCTTTGGGGAAAGAGTGCTACAGTATTCACCATGGCTCATACTATAACTGCGTAGTGCTGCAGTGTAATAACTTAGTTGGGTAGGGGTTTTACTGCTGGACATGACAGGTGTGTGTGTGTGTGTGTGTGTGTGTGTGTGTGTGTGTGTGTGTGTGTGTGTGTGTGTGTGTGTGTGTGTGCTTGTACCTTGTATCCTGTGTAGAGGAAGGTGTGCTTGTGTGACACTTGGACCGAATGTGGAGTGGGTTTTGCAAATTTCTTATATGGTGGCACTAGTACATATCACAATGTCCACTGTACAGGGATAACAGCTGTGAAATAGCCGATAGGCTGAGGTGCATATCCATACCCATACATGTGACATCAAGGCCAGGCAATCACAGTTAGCAACCCCAGTATTATCCAAAGCATATGCTCAACCTATGTCTCATACACACACACATGGTGAGGCAGCAGCCAATATGTGTGTAGTGCACTGCATATTGGCGACTGATAGTAACTATGGTGTGAACGCAGTGGCCTACAGAGGCCATGGCACCCTGTCCATCAGTACGACTGGCACATAATTGCAGACAGTGCACCTTCAGTATGTTTCCCACTGGACGCCTGCAACAACTGTGGTTCCATCAAATGTGATCCACAAAGGACATACCATGCCTTACACACATGCCCTGTATGGACACCACTGACACCAGGGAATACCTGTAGCATGCTATCAATGTAGGTGCAGGGTCAACCTGCTGTCCATTACCTGGCCCCCGCCACATGAGGGCAGGACTGTCACATCTGATGATACCATTCTGTGTACACAACATGGGCCAGACAAACCAGGTACACTTCCACATGCCACTGTACATGAATGTGGGACATGTGCACATCCCAAACATTGTTCATGTCATGGCATATAGAACACATACATGGCAAGCATTGCACAGCACTTGCCATGCACAATAGTAACCCAGTTAACTGGATGGTGAATACTATGCCCACCTGAGTGGGCCATTCCGGACACTACACCCCTTAGCCATAATGCAGGCCATTCTCATGTGGCCTAATGCCAAGGTATACCCCTCACCTAGCCTTGCACAGCCATCTGGCACCATCAACCACTACACACCCGTGAAGCAATGCACACATGCACGCCGGTACTAGCACTCTGTGTCTGTGCGTGTGGTGTATTATGCTTCTGACCACATTCACACCCAGTAGCACCCCCATTGGCATACTGAAGCATGCTCTCTAATGTCAGACACTGTCACATACTCTTTGACCATAGAACCCCAGGATAACCCCTATGGGCCAATTGATACCTATGTATTACTGTATTGTGGCAAAAAAACTGGTTAGGAAGTGTATTTGTTACCCTGACAAGTGTGGCAATGTGTATGAGTCCCTTAGAGAGTGTGGCTGTGTTGACAATGACACCTGTTCATGTGGACAGGATCGTGTGTACACCTACTGTATCGCAACAGTTTTGCAAATGTCACTCACCAGCACATATACATCTGGACAGCTCACCAACATGTAAGTTATGTGGCGCATGCAATAACTGCATGCACATGTGATAGCTATGCATAGGCAGTCAGGTGTTTGAAACCCCGCACTGGTAGGTTTGTGACACAAACATGCTTAAGTTTTACTCACTCACACCTTCCCTGACATACTTTGTCTCTGTCTGTCCCTCTCACACCCTCTCTGGTGGATGTGGGATGTACACCTGTTTTGCTAGGCAGCAGCTTTTGTTTTCTAAGTGATGGTCATGATCAGCTGATGGCCTCTGCATCAGTTGCAGTCCTCCTCTAGCTGAGTGCATGTGGAACAGCTGTGGTAACATTCCCATAGTCATGCATGGAAACACACTCCAATATCTAGGAACATCATGTTGGTGTTGGCCCCTTACATCCACTGTGGGCAGGAACAAGATCTGTTGTTTGGCAAACAGCATCTCAGATGGATTGGGGATTTACCTCTAACAACTTACACTGTGGAAACAGGGCAACACACAGAAGGGGGATGTGCCTGACCTGACTACAGACTGTTAGTGCTGTTATACTGCATGTGGAGTAATGTTGGTTTAACAGTGAGTGTGTGGATATGGCTGTCCTACATGTTGTAATACCTACTATGTCAGTTCTATGTTTATGAGGAATCCGCATCTGCAGGATTGTCTGCAGACTGGGCAGTGTGTTGTGCCCTTGGTGTCATGTGTTACCCACAGAGCACATATCTGTGAACTGCAGAAGGTAGTGTGAGGATTGCAGTCTGTAGATGGTGAAAGCCGAGAAAGCTACTGACTTCAAATCCCTCATAGGACACATGTTGCAATAAACCCTGTTTCGACAGTACATGTATGAGGTTACCACAGCAACATGTCAATATTGGCCCTGTGTATGTGCTTCTAGCCACAACTCTGTCAACCTTTATACATATGTCATGCATAAAGAGGTGCATATGTGCTGTACACCATCATTAGTGTCATCATATCTGATAGCAAGCCAGGGAGATGTCAGACTGCTACACGTTATGTACAGTACGGGTAATATTTGATGACATTACCAGGACATTCTGTGGTCATCTGTAAAGTTCTGAGGTCTGTGTAACTATGGTGAAAGTTGAGAGTGTGTGTATTGTGCGCATGTTCTTTAGCCTGTGTACAGACTGTGGTAGATGTCATTGTTATTGGTCCTGTCCCATCTGATGTTACATGCCGCTCCACTGCATGTTACTGTATTGGTTTACATGTTTGTGGGGCCATACACACACATGTCCCATACCACAAACTGACAGCAGACCACACCGTGTAGCAGCCCAGTATATGTAGTGCTAGTCTGTGAGTGGCACATATGAGGATGGTGATGAACAGATAGTCCCTATACTGTACTTTTATGCTAGCTTACCATATGTGGCTGTGGCTGTGTTCACATTGGATGTGGTTATGCACCTTCACACAGGTGTATCTTACCCTGTGGTGTGACATGCCTGCAGAGCCTGCTATATATGCTGGTACATGTGCATTCCCCAATAGGAGATGTTGTCCAGTGTTGAGCCAGTCTGCCTGTAGCCTGCACAGTGCATTGTTACATGTCTAGCAGCTTAGTGTACTTATCCAGTGAGATGTCATGTGGAGATACTTGCTGGATGTACTGCTGCAAGGTCTCCCTTAACAGTCATGTATGTCAGATATAGCAGTTTAATGCTGTACAGATGTATGTCTATATCTAGTGGGTAGTATGTGGCCATGGCACTCCTGTACCAGCAGTTATTATGTGTCAGGCCAGACAGGGGTGTGTGAATGCATAACCTATGGTGGCATATGTATACTAGTTGTTATGTGTTACACCCATCTACATGGCTGTTAACATCCATATTGCCATGCATGGTACACATGTTTAGCACAAAGGGGTTCTGTGTATACCTCCCTACTGTAAAGAGAGTTTCAGAATGTCCACATATATTAGCCAATATCTGTGCTGCAGTCCACGGGAGCATTACACGCTAGCAGTGGTACTTTACCAGGATGTCCTTAGGATGTCTGTCAGTAGCCAATGGCACACATGTGGAAAGGAGATGTGATGTCCCACACACAACATGTTTGTGAAGGCAATCCCAATTGCAGTAGCAGTAGTCTACCAATATACCTGGTATACATACCTGACATCCACTCATCCACTTGCACTATGACATTGGGACTATAGGGCCTGGGGTAGGTCTACACTCCATGTCCAGGACATATGGTGAGAATATCTGTACATATAACCATATATATATATATATATATATATATATATATATATATATATATATATATAATTACACATATACATATTGACATATATAGATGGGTATGTATATGTACATAGATATACATATACACACCCAGATATATACATATGCATATACAGAGCAATATATGTCTACATATATACAGATAGTGATACATATTCACATATACGTATGTATATCTACAGCTATATCAACAGTAATAGGTATATCGGTATAGATATATATGCACATATAGTCATAGATAGCCTTATATATACCAACATAACTAGGCATATCTGCACACATAGGATATAGGATGTGCATACATATATAGCTATATACACATATATCTATATGTACATATATGTATACCTATATATATATATGTATATATATATATATATATATATATATATATATATATATATATGTATACACACACACACATATGTATAGATACATATATGTATAGATATGTATACATATGTACATACGAAGAGGTGTACACATGGCCATATATATGTAGCACTATACAGATGTGTATACAAACCTATGTATGTATATACCTGTGTATGTACATGTAGACATCTATACACCTATATGTATACAACCATATACCTGTCTTGAGTAAATGTCACAGGTGCATATACCCTCTCATATGTATCCCACCGTATGTATCTGCTATGTGTACATTATGATAAAACAACATAAGTGATGCAACAGTCACATTAATGACAAGGACTATACAATCTAGGATGTAAAGGCAAGTGTTCAATACCACTCAATTTGGGTAATGACAGCTATGCTGGTAACACAACAGCTGTCCCCACAGTGGTCAATGTGTAGTGGTCATGTGTTGTGACTTCAGTGCAAAAGGCCCTGAGTTCATGACCTGCAAGGGCTCTTCATTTTGTTGCTGGCCAAAACAAGGTCTGTTGGATACACAGTGGTTAAGGCAGTGTTTGTGCAATGTAGGCCACACAAGTCAGTATCACAATATTGCTAGGTAGGGGTCTAGTCCCAGTGTTGGCAAGTAACAGTGTGTGTGTGTATGTGGATGAGTCTACATCAGGTTACAGGGTATACACATCTCAGTGGGCCACCTGTCCATGTGGCACAGGAAATACCCGGTATAGTAACCTGTGAAATGTGTTCAACTGTACCCCAGATATGTCACTATCATGGTGTCAGCACAGTGACATACCTCATTGTGCAATATGACTGCAGTCCATCCTCGTGCTGACACATGTTCACCTACAACACAATTGCATATCAGTTTAGAGACCACAACCAAGCAGTGTTACTAACAGCTAAAAGGCATCATTGCTGGATGGCTACACTACCTGCCAATTATGCCTCACACTCTACACCCTACAACATGTTACACTGCAGGACTGTGGTACACTGGTGTACAATCACCATGTGCATCAGAACCATATCAGCCTGCCCCTGTATTGATGGTATGAATGATAGGAATGGGGCACAGGTATCATCACATGCACAGGGCATCCTCCTGCTGACACATGTACACCTACAACACACTTGCATATCAGTTTAGAGACCGCAATCAAGCAGTGTTACTAACAGCTAGAAGGCATCATTGATGGATGGCTACACTACCTGCCAATTATGCCTCACACTCTACACACTACAACATTTTACACTGCAGGACTGTGATACACTAGTGTACAGTCACCGTGTGCATCAGAACCATATCAGCCTGTCCCTGCATCAATGGTATGGATGACAGGGATGGGGCACAGGTATCATCATATGCACAGGGTGTGGCATTGGTCTGCCAGAGGCCAAGGGTAGGTCATACATTTGACACCATGTGTGTGGATGAGGGGTGTACTCTGGGGAGTTGGCTAAGGTGATGTGGTGTGTGTAGGTATGAGGTGCCCTAGGTGTGTTTGCATAGTGTGTGGGTATGCATGCACACAGATCTGCCTTGTGGCTGCCCTACACAGGTGTTTATGGACAGCTGCAAACCATACCTGGCAGGGTGTACAGTTCACTGCCTCTGGCCATGGACATGTGGACTGTGCCTGCCAGGGGTTCCCATGGGCACGTGCAGGTACAGGAGTTAAAGTGCTACTCTCACCTGCTGATAATATATGTCCGCTGGTACCACATCCCTCCTGGGACTGGCCAGGACCACGTGCATGCATCCTGCTTTGGTGTGGTGTGGACAGCACACCCCCTGCACTGCCAGCGCTGCTACTGCCACTATGGGAGCCACTTGGTTTCCTAGCATGCCGATGTTGAGTGCCAGATGTTGGTGTTGTTCAGCCACATCCCCGTGGGTGTCGCCACATCCCCTCCACATGTCAAATCACTGACACACCATGACTGATGAGGGCCATCAGCTCATCATGCTGTCTATCCGCTTGCTTGTTAGAAGCATGGATGGCAGCCGCCACTTCACGGAGGATGTTGTATACAGTAGCAAGTGCAGCCCTCTGCAGCCTAAGGCCCTGTCTGGTGTAACTCTCCATGCATGCTTGCACCACCATTACAGCCTGGAACATGCTTCTGCTGGTTGCAGCTATGTTGCTTAGGCCAGGAGCATGATGTCCAGTGGCCCTACCATGAGCAACTTGGGACATCTGCTTATGTGGCAGCCTGATGGATATCAAGCTATGCCTGCTGCGAATGGGCACAGTAGGCATGATTACCACACTTTCCTGAGCACTGCCACTGAATGTCAGCTGTCCCTCTGCTACGGCTATTGGTGCTGGGGTGTGTATAGGCACTGTAACTGTGTGCGGGGTTGGGGTGGCTAAAAGGGAGATGTCAAATGTTGGGGCAGTGTCGGCCCCTGACAACCCCACCTGTGCCTCACCATTATCATCATCATCATCATCGGTGTCTGTATGGACACCTACATCAGATTGTGTGCAGGAATGACCCTGACCCACCTCCCCACCTGTGGGGGAAAACAATAACTGCACTTTAAAACCTGTACAGCATTGCTTAACAGTACACACACACACACACACACACACACACACACACACACACACACACACACACACACACACACACACACACACACGCAAATCTCAGTACTACCTACCTGTCCATGCCTTTACGAACAGGCCCACGTATATGTCCATATGTTACGCCATCCTGCATCACACTTGTTAACATACACACATTGCTAGCACTCATTAACATCACAGTCCTCTAAATGCCCACACAAGTGGACACAACACAAGGCCTGTTGCTACATTACCTGCCTGACCTGTGTGAAGTGGAGTAACATGGCTTCAGTGCTGTCATTCAGTATGCACCCTGTGTATTACCGGAATGATGTGCATGGCCCCTATATGTGTGGGCTACTATGTTGTACCCATGATAGCTCCCTCTGGTGTGCCATGTGTATGTAATTCTCAGTACATGCCGGATATGCTGCTCCATCGGCCCATCGTGTGTCAGCTGTAATATGTGGATACACACCCTGGTGTTGACTATTACATCCCCAATGTATCTTTAGAGCTGCATACGTGAGCTGTAGGTGACCTCTCTGACAGCAATATTAAGTGTGTATCTGGGGTCTATCTTCCGTCTGGATACCTGATCCAAGCTACAGGCCATATTATACTATTTGCTGTCCTGTGAGTACATGACAGGTATTCCTGGTGTGCAATGTGACACTCCATGTCCATATACTGCATGGTCCCAAAGGGGGGTACAGCCATATGAACACCCCACAATAACACATGTGCATACTTGGCCACACACACAAACACACACATGCACACACGCATCATATATGCATCTACTGCCCACCACTTCGCCAGAGTGACTCTGCAGGTAAAATAACTAACAACCAGGATGCACACACACACACACACACACACACACACACACACACACACACACACACACACACACACACACACACACACACACACACACACACACACACACACACACACACACACACACACACACACACTCACACATACAGGTGAAGTTGCACAATGATCGTACGCACAGTCCTCCAATTACCCATCTGCCAACATGCATAACATATGGTACAGAACAGTATGCAGTTCAGCTATACTCACACCATGCTAGCAGCGGTATACATGTGTATGATGCATGTGCTGTGACTAGGTGATGCCCCTTCCCCTGGCTACCTCTGCACCCATGTACACATTATTGCTGTGCACCTGTTCTGCACCCTGCTATGCACTGTGCACCACAACTCACAGGTGTCCAACCCATTGCAGAATGTGTAGTACCATGTCAGTTATGCCAGTTGTACCTCTCATAGCACCTATTTGTTACAGCAACACATACCTGGGTGATATGTGGACTGTTGCCATTGGTGAATTCTGGATGCCTGATTTACAGCTGTCAGCATCAACAGACCATGTATAGTCACTGCAGAAATGTTTACATTGACAACCATCAAAGCATACTGTGGCTATGGGGGGTGTACACACCTTTATTGCTGTTACACACACATCAGTGATCTGTCATGGGACCACAGCACTGCAGATCTTAGCTGTACACACACCTGGTATGTAACATATGTCCTGTACATTCACATGCAGTGTCTACAGATTGTGTTAGGTGTGTGGCTGCTGATCACAATGCATACACACCATGCAGGGATATGTGTGCATACCATTATCATGACGGTTTATCACACCTCTTGTTGTGTGTACTACAGCAGTCACTGCTCATGGCAAGGGTATACCAGCATGGGCCTTCTGCACTTGCCAGTGTATGTTCAGCCTACCCTACACACACACACACACACACACACACACACACACACACACACACACACACACACACACAAATCTCAGTACTACCTACCTGTCCATGCCTTTACAGACAGCCCCACGTATATGTCATGTGTTACCCCATCCTGAATCACACTTGTTAACATACACACATTGCTACCGCTCATTAACATCACAGTCCTCTAAATGCCCACACAAGTGGACACAACACAAGGCCTGTTGCTACATCACCTGCCTGACCTGTGTATAGTGGAGTAACATGGCCTCGATGCTGTCATTCGGTATGCAGCCTGTGTATTGCCGGAATGATGTGCATGGCCCCTATATGTGTGGGCTACTATGTTGTACCCATAATAGCTCCCACTGGTTTGCCATGTGTATGTAATGCTCAGTACATGCCGGATATGCTGCTCCATTGGCCCATCATGTGTCAGCTGTAATATGTGGATGCACACCCTGGTGTCGACTATTACTTCCCCAATGTACCTGTAGAGCTGCATACATGAGCTATAGGTGACCTTTCCGCTGACAGCAATATTAAGTGTGTACCTGGGGGTCTATCTTCCCTCTGGATACCTGATCCAAGCTACAGGCCATATTATACTATTTGCTGTCCTGTGAGTACATGACAGGTATTCCTGGTGTGCAATGTGACACTCCATGTCCATGTACTGCACGGCCCCAAAGGGGGGTACAGCCATATGAACACCCCACAATCACACATGTGCATACTTGGCCACACACAAAAGCAAACACATGCACATATGCACCATATATGCATCTACCTCCCACCACTTCGCCAGAGTGACCCTGCAGGTAAAATAAGTAACCACCAGGATGCACACACACACACACACGCACACACACACACACACACACACACACACACACACACACACACACACACATACAGGTGAAGTTGCACAATGATCGTACACACAGTCCTCCAATTACCCATCTGCCAACATGTAGAACATATGGTACAGAACAGTATGCAGTTCAGCTATACTCACACCATGCTAGCAGCGGTATACATGTGTATGATGCATGTGCTGAGACTAGGTGATGCCCCTTCCCCTGGCTACCTGTGCACCTGTTTTGCACCCTGCTATGCACTGTGCACCACAACTCGCAGGTGTCCAACCCATTGCAGAATGTGTAGTACCATGTAATTTATGCCAGTTGTACCTCTCACAGCCCCTATGAGTTACAGCAACACATACCTGGGATGATATGTGCACTGTTGTCATTGGTGAATCCCGGATGCCTGATTTACAGCTGTCAGCATCAACAGACCATGTATAGTCACTGCAAAAATGTTTACATTGACAACCATCAAAGCATACCATGGCTATGGGGAATGTACACACCTTTATTGCTGTTACACACACATCCGTGATCTGGCATGGGACCACAGCACTGCAGATCTTAGCTGTACACACACCTGGTATGTAACATATGTCCTGTACATTCACGTGCAGTGTCTACAGATTGTGTTAGGTGTGCGGCTGCTGACCACAATGCATATACACCATGCGGGGATATGTGTGCACACTATTATCGTGACGGTTTATCACACTTCTTGTTGTGTGTACTACAGCAGTCACTGCTCATGGCAAGGGTATACCAGCATGGGCCTTCTGCACTTGTCAGTGTATGTTCAACCTACCCTAGACATGTACCCCTATTCTGCATGATTACAAGTTCTACTCATTTGCACATCCCATGGTGTTCACACAATGCAGTCGCTATTACAGTGCAGATAGGGTTATGGCTGCCACAGGTCTTGGACCTGACTATATGTAGATAAAGCCATTCCTACCAGCCTTAGTATCCCTGCTGCAGGGCACTGGTGTTTCATGCTGAGACCCCCCCTCAGCATTTATGCAGATGCATGACAGGTAAGCCCTACACATGTGTCAGCTTGCAGTGTCCCATACACTGCACACCACATGTTGCAGCTTAGACCCATCTGATAATGTTGACTACTGTAATGCCGTATGCCATAGTGTATCTCAGCAGCAGTTGGCATTGCCCTACAGTACACTGGTGTTGCCCTACATATGGGTGTTGTCCAGAACATGTTGCTATTGTAGGCCATGTCTACCAACAGTATGTTATCCCCTGTGGACACATTCCACAATGACAGGATGTTAGTTTTCATGCAGATGTGTGACATACCCTTTCAATACCCACATCAGGTTCACCCCTGTGAGACCATGCATTTCACAGCAACAATACATGCACATGTACAGCATGCATTCAGAGTAGGTTTGTTAGATGTGTGCATGGAATATAACATCACCATTACATGTCCGGTGTGTTGGCATGCATCTACATAAGACATACTCACCAACTTCAGGTTGCTGCCTTGATGTTACCTCGGAGAGACCTACATAAGTGGGTGAGAGATGCCATGTCAGTAGCCACACCTGTGGCACTGCTACAAGCTGGGTGCAGTACTACCATACATCAACTGTAAATTCATACACTACTATCACATCTGGACATCTGTTGATCACTACAATGCAGCAACATAATAATTGTATAGCATATCAGATATGCATGATCTACCTGTACCACTGTGGATATTTACTCAACAGTGGTCTACTGATGTGCCCTGTGTTGTAACCTGCATGCTCCTCGGCTGTTGTGTGGGTGACTCCCACCTCCACGAAGGGATCCAGTGGTTGATGGTGTTCCAGATGGGCAGGTGCCATGAGGCTGACCAGGAGCTCATCCACACGTGTCAGGGGAGGATGGATGGCATGGCCCCCCCGTGGCAAGGTGATCCCCTGGACTGTGGTAGCATGCCAACGGGCATTGCGAAGCAGGTCACTGCAATGACACCGGACCTGCTCATAACTGTTGTTATGTAGGCCAACAACATTGATCCTGTGGATGAGATCGTTCCACAGGGTGGTCCACTCCTGCTGTTCTTATGCTGTCCTGCCAAACAGGACCTGGTAGTGCAGAACCAGGTGGTTTATGAAGACATCATTCTTCTCCGCAGAATATGCCGGCAGCCTGATGTGTGCCATCATGCCTGAAAAACATGAGAATAGGAACAGACCTGAGCGACTCATATGGCAAAGTTACACCGTTCATAATACACATCTCTGTCACCCCCCCCACCACCATATCAGCTTCAACAGACTATACACACAACTCATTAGGTATGGCTACAGCTTAACTACAGTTTGGACAGATTTAGTGTACCACACCTTCTGCTGTGTGATTGTAGCCATGTCCCCATGTGTAAACACTAACATTGCTGGCCTGTTACAGATTATTCACTTGCATGCCATTGTCAGGGCCACTATGGTTACATATATGCCAGTGGTATGGCTGCTCTGTGATTGCTGCACATCTGACAGTCTGTGTTATAGGGGGGTTCTATGCATGCTGTTGGACATGTACTGGGATTGTGAAGACTATTACTATCGACATATGTACTACGACAATGGCACAATAACATGTATATGTTCCATTGGCCAGCTGATCCACCACTCCACACCCATCTGACCAGGATCTCTGGCCACACCACATTAGTGTGCCAATTTGGGGCCTCCTCATGTACTGTTACAGCGATACCAATCAAGTGGAACCACCCAGGGGATGTTGGCCCACCCCCCTCTGGCAAACACCAACATGTTCCTGTCCCCTGAGCTCAGGTCTAGGGTCTGTTCCATACCAGGCTCCACAGATATATGAGGGATGTGCTACATCAGTCTGAGGCACCCAGTATACATTCACATGGCCAACATGCTCCTCCTGCTCAGCCACCAGACCTGGCACCTTCAGGACGTGGACTGCTGTTATGAGTGCCAGTTGGTGGGAACCTTGTTCCCATTGTGCTCCTATTGGGGACCATGGGAAATCCACATCATGACCACACACACCATCCATGGTGTTTACCCACCACATGTGTTACATACCACCCCTGTAGACTGTCCTCTATATCTACCAATCCTGGCCACCTCCACGTGTGTATCTGCCATATTTCCTCATATTCCCATTGCATACTTCACAGGTGGGGGCATTGTGGTGCAAGGACGGGAATAAAATGTGACATACCCATCCATGGTGCACATACTGCCAGCTGTAGATATCTGTTTGTACTGCTATGTGTGCTGCTGCCTCGCACATAGCACATATCACTGTGGTAGTTATATAGGGGACATGTCTTTCCATACATATCTGTTTGTTGTGTTTGTTTGTACAGATGTAGACATTTGCATATTAGTATTTATTTATATGTGTGTAGATATACATGACTTCATATATATGTGCACATATATATGTCTACACATGGGTATATGTATATCTATGGACGTAAATGCTGATATACATTTATGCTTAGATATTAAATCTGTGACAGATGTACACATATGCATACCTACATGTGGGGTACATTCAGACATCAGCTCCACAATCTCACAACATCTTCCTGCACAACTGCACTGTTCTGTCTTGCTACAACACAGACAGGTGCCACATATGGACATGGCCTGACATTGATGAAGTATATGTGGGACCTGTTTGCAGGTAACTCTATCACACACCTATGGCATTCCACTATGCTACATTATAGATTCACCTGGGTATCCTGCCAGTGGTGGGCCATGGCTCCCACATGTCCATTATCCTGGCATTACTTCCTCCCCAGCTATTGGCCACGTTATATACATATTCTCCATTACACAACACATACTATGATGGCTTACATCCTGTCTGTCAATGCTGACCTGCACAGTTAACAGCTATGGCCCTCTACCCACAGGGACAAACACTATTGTCCATAGCAGTTGTTTAGTTGACCATCATCATATAACGCATTCCACATCATCTATCACAGTACTATGGACCAGGTACTACATTGTAATACAAGTACATATACTTTACATACCTGTTATGGGAAGTATGTAATACTGCCTGGCAGCTGCGTAGCTGGGTGCATTTTTAGCTGTAAATGTTCTTTGTGCTTTTCTATTCCCATTTTTTTCCCTGTTTACTCTCTCTATCCTGTGACTGGATTGAGCTGATTGGGGTAGATTGCAGCTTGGCTTTAGTACGTGATGCACTTGATCAGGTGATGACCTCTGCACCAATCAGTGTCCTACACTTGCTAACTGCATGCAGCTTGCTGTGTAGTACTTCCAATTACCACTGTCATGGCAACCAGCTACTATAAATCACTACATCATGTGGCCACGGTCCCTTTATCTTTCCTGTGTGATGGACATCCTTCTTGTGTGTGGACATCAGTGTTACAGACAGCAGGTAGCAGTACCTCTGCCAGGGGAGCCGGCACACTTAGGCCGGCTACATATTTGTAGGAGGTTCCAGAACTACAGACAGAGTGTGAGTAGAGTTGTGTTATGCTTTGTATAGTACTGGTGTTACAGGGTGTGTGTGTATATACTAGTTTACCTTGGAATGCAGTCTGTCTGCATAGCTCTCAACTGTGGGCCTATCCTGTTGGTGGCCAGAGGTGTGTCTATCATGTTTTCTCTGTTGACCACACAGGTCCTGGGTCAGATATGTCACTGGCAGTGTGTGTGTTGAGTGCTATCAGTACATGGATACATCCATTTATGTTTCTAACCTCAATTCCCTGGCTAAGGGTAGGTTGCAGACTATCCTGTAACACTGGCAACTTGCTTAGTGTATGGTAACAATTTCCCACATATGGGCCGGTGTTCCAGCCTCTGTCCTCCACCTATATACCATGCTTTGCACATGACATGCTGTCAGGGGTTGTTCTGTAGTGGGCTGTGTGTATACCACACTGCCATTGCTGCCATCAGTCCACTGCTGTTGTATCCCCCCACACATACAGTAATGCTGGAGCCATATATGTGTGGGCTACATCAAAACAATACATGTGTGCCCTTATGCACTCCAGAGGCCAGTGAATGTAACAGTGGTATATGGGCATGTAGTACTGAGTCTAGGGTGGTGCACCATAACTGACCTAGGCTGTTACAAAATGTGGGTGTATCAGGGTGAGCTGCCTTAAGGTATATGCATGTACAGTACCGTTTACTACACCTATATTTACATTACTCACATATATTGGGTTAATGCAGGCCTATTGCCTCCTGCCATAAAAGACTGTTCTGTTTGTCAGTGTGCTTGTGATGGTGTCAGTTATGCCTTGTTATGCAACAGTTACATCCCATTTGGTCAGCTGAAGTCTTCAACACATAGTGGGTTTGTACAGAGTGTAGATAGAGGCTGCTGAACTATACACCTGTATCACATACTGTTGATTGTTTGGTATCCTATGGCCCTGTATGTCTTTACTATTGTACAATATGAAGGCAATGGCATGGACAGAAACAGTTGTGAACCTTTCCAGACTACTGTTTTAGTATCACTGTTTCACAGTTGCATTACTCTGTTTATATGGATGTCATCGTCTGCGCAGCTATATGACATGGCATATAGAACTGTAATAGTACACAAATAAAGGTTTTCCATTTCTGCAAACCTGTGTGTGGTGTTTTTCCTATGACCTCTCTGTGGGTGTATGGTGCAGGCGACGATTGTAATTGTATGGGTGGCCCATACAGAGTCCAGTTGTTCAGATGTGAACTGTAGGCATAGTGGCTGTTCTACATTGTGTGCACCTTCTACATATATATCTTACTGTACATATCTCTGCGTATGTCTGTGTAGTCACATGTATCTCTCTCTCTTTATATATATACATATATATATATATATATATATATATATATATGTGTGTGTGTGTGTGTGTGTGTGTGTGTATATCTGTATCTGCATATATGTGTCTGTGTATATGTATCCTGGGGAAGTTGATAGCTTCCATATTTTACATTTCCTAAGGGAGCCAGACTGTATTGCATTATATGTTACCAGTGCCATCATGACATCATAGTGGGTTGTAGTACTGTTTACATGTTGTGCACATGTCATGTCAGGTCCTGCTTTATGGGATCTGTAACACTTTAATGTATTGCAAGGCGGACGTGTTTGGCTGTGGTGGGGGGTATGCCTATTCGTACCTGACGTATATTGTTTGGGGC
>NC_056741.1:1546085051-1546095051 GCF_019279795.1 Protopterus annectens
TGTGTTTCTTCTTTTAATTTATATGTCCTGTTGCTGTTGTACACATGGGGGTCTGCTGGTGAGGATATGAGGACACCTGTGAACAATCTTACTCATTTCTTAACAGCTTCTGCTGTTCGACATTGAAGGGGCATGTTTATTCTGACAGCTCTGCTCTCAGACTCACCCCCTGCACTCGTACATGCTCCGTGTAAGCCTAAGAGCTCGGCCAGCGTGCCTTCATTACTATGCATGGCACGCTGCCATCCTGCTCCTAATCGGGTGCATCCGGGCAGGACTAAGCTAGTCCTGCACAGGAGGTTAGTGAATCTGGGGGAAAGTTTAATGCTGTAGATGTTTGGTCTGGAATTAATGTAAGGAACTATTTTATCAAAGAAAAGGGTGCATAGAGCTATTTTTTGAAAAAAGCTAAACCACCAGAATGATTGAAAAAGTTAAAAATAAATTGCAAAAGTATAGGAAATTTCTAGTAGAGGAGAGAAAAATGAACATTAGATTAAGAAAGTTCTGCAGATCATCCAGGACATAAGGAAAAAGAGAGAAGAAGGTCTCATCTGCCATAAAAGTTTGTTAATGTCCATGTGCTATTAGTGTGTTGCCTTATTGCGACACAGTTACTTGTGTTGTTGGTTCACATGCTGTTCTTCCACAGCACTGATGTCATAATGGTGCTGTATCAGCTAGAGACATCAGGGAATATTGTTTAACTACAGCAGTGAGATTGGTGATATTAACTTCATTTCTTTATACTCGTACTACAGAAACAGTAGCAGAATGTGTTGATATATCCTCTTAACATTCATAAAGGAATTTCTATTAAAGTCATATAATTAACAGTTGTATCATTGGCGTTTGGAAATGTTTGATCATCAGGTATGTGTCATACATCTATGAATTGTGCTCTGCTTTTTATGCCTATGTTTGCTACACATTGGCTTCATTTGAATAATTTGTTTTTGAAAAAACAGCTCATAAATATCCTTAAAAGACGTCACTGCAGTTTTGACTTTGCAATAATAAGCCAACTGAATTGATTCAGCCAAACTGATTAAGAAACACACCTATTCTACAGCTTTTCCAAGATGTAGTAGTTGGTTGAAGGACTTCATGATACTGCAGTTTGAAATTCAGTCTTTCTTGTTAGATTGACTTACAGTGATATAACTGCTCAGCTGCAGCTCACACTTGTTAACATACACACATTGCTACCACTCATTAACATCACAGTCCTCTAAATGCCCACACAAGTGGACACAACACAAGGCCTGTTGCTACATTACCTGCCTGACCTGTGTGAAGTGGAGTAACATGGCTTCAGTGCTGTCATTCAGTATGCACCCTGTGTATTGCCGGAATGATGTGCATGGCCCCTATATGTGTGGGCTACTATGTTGTACCCATGATAGCTCCCTCTGGTGTGCCATGTGTATGTAATTCTCAGTACATGCCGGATATGCTGCTCCATCGGCCCATCGTGTGTCAGCTGTAATATGTGGATACACACCCTGGTGTTGACTATTACATCCCCAATGTATCTTTAGAGCTGCATACGTGAGCTGTAGGTGACCTCTCTGCTGACAGCAATATTAAGTGTGTATCTGGGGTCTATCTTCCCTCTGGATACCTGATCCAAGCTACAGGCCATATTATACTATTTGCTGTCCTGTGAGTACATGACAGGTATTCCTGGTGTGCAATGTGACACTCCATGTCCATGTACTGCATGGTCCCAAAGGGGGGTACAGCCATATGAACACCCCACAATAACACATGTGCATACTTGGCCACACACACAAACACACACATGCACACACGCATCATATATGCATCTACTGCCCACCACTTCGCCAGAGTGACTCTGCAGGTAAAATAACTAACAACCAGGATGCACACATGCACACACACACACACACACACACACACACACACACACACACACACACACACACACACACACACGCCCACACAAACCCACCCACACACACACACACACACACACACACACACACACTCACACATACAGGTGAAGTTGCACAATGATCGTACACACAGTCCTCCAATTACCCATCTGCCAACATGCATAACATATGGTACAAAACAGTATGCAGTTCAGCTATACTCACACCATGCTAGCAGCGGTATACATGTGTATGATGCATGTGCTGTGACTAGGTGATGCCCCTTCCCCTGGCTACCTCTGCACCCATGTACACATTATTGCTGTGCACCTGTACTGCACCCTGCTATGCACTGTGCACCACAACTCACAGGTGTCCAACCCATTGCAGAATGTGTACTACCATGTCAGTTATGCCAGTTGTACCTCTCATAGCACCTATTTGTTACAGCAACACATACCTGGGTGATATGTGGACTGTTGCCATTGGTGAATTCTGGATGCCTGATTTACAGCTGTCAGCATCAACAGACCATGTATAGTCACTGCAGAAATGTTTACATTGACAACCATCAAAGCATACTGTGGCTATGGGGGGTGTACACACCTTTATTGCTGTTACACACATATCAGTGATCTGTCATGGGACCACAGCACTGCAGATCTTAGCTGTACACACACCTGGTATGTAACATATGTCCTGTACATTCACATGCAGTGTCTACAGATTGTGTTAGGTGTGTGGCTGCTGATCACAATGCATACACACCATGCAGGGATATGTGTGCACACCATTATCATGACGGTTTATCACACCTCTTGTTGTGTGTACTACAGCAGTCACTGCTCATGGCAAGGGTATACCAGCATGGGCCTTCTGCACTTGCCAGTGTATGTTCAGCCTACCCTACACACACACACACACACACACACACACACACACACACACACACACACACACACACACACACACACACACAAATCTCAGTACTACCTACCTGTCCATGCCTTTACAGACAGACCCACGTATATGTCATGTGTTACCCCATCCTGAATCACACTTGTTAACATACACACATTGCTACCGCTCATTAACATCACAGTCCTCTAAATGCCCATACAAGTGGACACAACACAAGGCCTGTTGCTACATCACCTGCCTGACCTGTGTATAGTGGAGTAACATGGCCTCGATGCTGTCATTCGGTATGCACCCTGTGTATTGCCGGAATGATGTGCATGGCCCCTATATGTGTGGGCTACTATGTTGTACCCATGATAGCTCCCACTGGTTTGCCATGTGTATGTAATGCTCAGTACATGCCGGATATGCTGCTCCATTGGCCCATCATGTGTCAGCTGTAATATGTGGATGCACACCCTAGTGTCGACTATTACTTCCCCAATGTACCTGTAGAGCTGCATACATGAGCTGTAGGTGACCTTTCCGCTGACAGCAATATTAAGTGTGTACCTGGGGGTCAATCTTCCCTCTGGATACCTGATCCAAGCTACAGGCCATATTATACTATTTGCTGTCCTGTGAGTACATGACAGGTATTCCTGGTGTGCAATGTGACACTCCTTGTCCATGTACTGCACGGCCCCAAAGGGGGGTACAGCCATATGAACACCCCACAATCACACATGTGCATACTTGGCCACACACACAAGCAAACACATGCACATATGCACCATATATGCATCTACCTCCCACCACTTCGCCAGAGTGACCCTGCAGGTAAAATAACTAACCACCAGGATGCACACACACACACACGCACACACACACACACACACACACACACACACACACACACACACACACACACACACACACACACACACACATACAGGTGAAGTTGCACAATGATCGTACACACAGTCCTCCAATTACCCATCTGCCAACATGTAGAACATATGGTACAGAACAGTATGCAGTTCAGCTATACTCACACCATGCTAGCAGCGGTATACATGTGTATGATGCATGTGCTGAGACTAGGTGATGCCCCTTCCCCTGGCTACCTGTGCACCTGTTTTGCACCCTGCTATGCACTGTGCACCACAACTCACAGGTGTCCAACCCATTGCAGAATGTGTAGTACCATGTCATTTATGCCAGTTGTACCTCTCACAGCCCCTATGTGTTACAGAAACACATACCTGGGATGATATGTGGACTGTTGTCATTGGTGATTCCCGGATGCCTGATTTACAGCTGTCAGCATCAACAGACCATGTATAGTCACTGCAAAAATGTTTACATTGACAACCATCAAAGCATACCATGGCTATGGGGAATGTACACACCTTTATTGCTGTTACACACACATCCGTGATCTGGCATGGGACCACAGCACTGCAGATCTTAGCTGTACACACACCTGGTATGTAACATATGTCCTGTACATTCACATGCAGTGTCTACAGATTGTGTTAGGTGTGCGGCTGCTGACCACAATGCATATACACCATGCGGGGATATGTGTGCACACTATTATCGTGACGGTTTATCACACTTCTTGTTGTGTGTACTACAGCAGTCACTGCTCATGGCAAGGGTATACCAGCATGGGCCTTCTGCACTTGTCAGTGTATGTTCAACCTACCCTACACATGTACCCCTATTCTGCATGATTACAAGTTCTACTCATTTGCACATCCCATGGTGTTCACACAATGCAGTCGCTATTACAGTGTGGATAGGGTTATGGCTGCCACAGGACCTGGTAGTGCAGAACCAGGTGGTTTATGAAGACATTATTCTTCTCCGCAGAATATGCCAGCAGCCTGATGTGTGCCATCATGCCTGAAAAACATGAGAATAGGAACAGACCTGAGCGACTCATATGGCAAAGTTACACCGTTCATAATACACATCTCTGTCACCCCCCCACCACCATATCAGCTTCAACAGACAATACACACAACTCATTAGGTATGGCTACAGCTTAACTACAGTTTGGACAGATTTAGTGTACCACACCTTCTGCTGTGTGATTGTAGCCATGTCCCCATGTGTAGACACTAACATTGCTGGCCTGTTACAGATTATTCACTTGCATGCCATTGTCAGGGCCACTATGGTTACATATATGCCAGTGGTATGGCTGCTCTGAGATTGCTGCACATCTGACAGTCTGTGTTATAGGGGGGTTCTATGCATGCTGTTGGACATGTACTGGGATTGTGAAGACTATTACTATCGACATATGTACTACGACAATGGCACAATAACATGTATATGTTCCATTGGCCAGCTGATCCACCACTCCACACCCATCTGACCAGGATCTCTGGCCACACCACATTTGTGTGCCAATCTGGGGCCTCCTCATGTACTGTTACAGCGATACCAATCAAGTGGAACCACCCAGGGGATGTTGGCCCACCCCCCTCGGGCAAACACCAACATGTTCCTGTCCCCTGAGCTCAGGTCTAGGGTCTGTTCCATACCAGGCTCCACAGATATATGAGGGATGTGCTACATCAGTCTGAGGCACCCAGTATACATTCACATGGCCAACATGCTCCTCCTGCTCAGCCACCAGACCTGGCACCTTCAGGACGTGGACTGCTGTTATGAGTGCCAGTTGGTGGGAACCTTGTTCCCATTGTGCTCCTATTGGGGACCATGGGAAATCCCCATCATGACCACACACACCATCCATGGTGTTTACCCACCACATGTGTTACATACCACCCCTGTAGACTGTCCTCTATATCTACCAATCCTGGCCACCTCCACGTGTGTATCTGCCATACTTCCTCATATTCCCATTGCATACTTCACAGGTGGGGGCATTGTGGTGCAAGGACGGGAATAAAATGTGACATACCCATCCATGGTGCACATACTGCCAGCTGTAGATATCTGTTTGTACTGCTATGTGTGCTGCTGCCTCGCACATAGCACATATCACTGTGGTAGTTATATAGGGGACATGTCTTTCCATACATATCTGTTTGTTGTGTTTGTTTGTACAGATGTAGACATTTGCATATTAGTATTTATTTATATGTGTGTAGATATACATGACTTCATATATATGTGCACATATATATGTCTACACATGGGTATATGTATATCTATGGACGTAAATGCTGATATACATTTATGCTTAGATATTAAATCTGTGACAGATGTACACATATGCATACCTACATGTGGGGTACATTCAGACATCAGCTCCACAATCTCACAACATCTTCCTGCACAACTGCACTGTTCTGTCTTGCTACAACACAGACAGGTGCCACATATGGACATGGCCTGACATTGATGAAGTATATGTGGGACCTGTTTGCAGGTAACTCTATCACACACCTATGGCATTCCACTATGCTACATTATAGATTCACCTGGGTATCCTGCCAGTGGTGGGCCATGGCTCCCACATGTCCATTATACTGGCATTACTTCCTCCCCAGCTATTGGCCACGTTATATACATATTCTCCATTACACAACACATACTATGATGGCTTACATCCTGTCTGTCAATGCTGACCTGCACAGTTAACAGCTATGGCCCTCTACCCACAGGGACAAACACTATTGTCCATAGCAGTTGTTTAGTTGACCATCATCATATAACGCATTCCACATCATCTATCACAGTACTATGGACCAGGTACTACATTGTAATACAAGTACATATACTTTACATACCTGTTATGGGAAGTATGTAATACTGCCCTGCAGCTGCGTAGCTGGGTGCATTTTTAGCTGTAAATGTTCTTTGTGCTTTTCTATTCCCATTTTTTTCCCTGTTTGCTCTCTCTATCCTGTGACTGGATTGAGCTGTTTGGGGTAGATTGCAGCTTGGCTTTAGTACGTGATGCACTTGATCAGGTGATGGCCTCTGCACCAATCAGTGTCCTACACTTGCTAACTGCATGCAGCTTGCTGTGTAGTACTTCCAATTACCACTGTCATGGCAACCAGCTACTATAAATCACTACATCATGTGGCCACGGTCCCTTTATCTTTCCTGTGTGATGGACATCCTTCTTGTGTGTGGACATCAGTGTTACAGACAGCAGGTAGCAGTACCTCTGCCAGGGGAACCGGCACACTTAGGCCAGCTACATATTTGTAGGAGGTTCCAGAACTACAGACAGAGTGTGAGTAGAGTTGTGTTATGCTTTGTATAGTACTGGTGTTACAGGGTGTGTGTGTATATACTAGTTTACCTTGGAATGCAGTCTGTCTGCATAGCTCTCAACTGTGGGCCTATCCTGTTGGTGGCCAGAGGTGTGTCTATCATGTTTTCTCTGTTGACCACACAGGTCCTGGGTCAGATATGTCACTGGCAGTGTGTGTGTTGAGTGCTATCAGTACATGGATACATCCATTTATGTTTCTAACCTCAATTCCCTGGCTAAGGGTAGGTTGCAGACTATCCTGTAACACTGGCAACTTGCTTAGTGTATGGTAACAATTTCCCACATATGGGCCGGTGTTCCAGCCTCTGTCCTCCACCTATATACCATGCTTTGCACATGACATGCTGTCAGGGGTTGTTCTGTAGTGGGCTGTGTGTATACCACACTGCCATTGCTGCCATCAGTCCACTGCTGTTGTATCCCCCCACACATACAGTAATGCTGGAACCATATATGTGTGGGCTACACCAAAACAATACATGTGTGCCCTTATGCACTCCAGAGGCCAGTGAATGTAACAGTGGTATATGGGCATGTAGTACTGAGTTTAGGGGGGTGCACCATAACTGACCTAGGCTGTTACAAAATGTGGGTGTATCAGGGTGAGCTGCCTTAAGGTATATGCATGTACAGTACCGTATACTACACCTATATTTACATTACTCACATATATTGGGTTAATGCAGGCCTATTGCCTCCTGCCATAAAAGACTGTTCTGTTTGTCAGTGTGCTTGTGATGGTGTCAGTTATGCCTTGTTATGCAACAGTTACATTCCATTTGATCAACTGAAGTCTTCAACACATAGTGGGTTTGTACAGAGTGTAGATAGAGGCTGCTGAACTATACACCTGTATCACATACTGTTGATTGTTTGGTATCCTATGGCCCTGTATGTCTTTACTATTGTACAATATGAAGGCAATGGCATGGACAGAAACAGTTGTGAACCTTTCCAGACTACTGTTTTAGTATCACTGTTTCACAGTTGCATTACTCTGTTTATATGGATGTCATCGTCTGCACAGCTATATGACATGGCATATAGAACTGTAATAGTACACAAATAAAGGTTTTCCATTTCTGCAAACCTGTGTGTGGTGTTTTTCCTATGACCTCTCTGTGGGTATATGGTGCAGGCGACGATTGTAATTGTATGGGTGGCCCATACAGAGTCCAGTTGTTCAGCTGTGAACTGTAGGCATAGTGGCTGTTCTACATTGTGTGCACCTTCTACATATATATCTTACTGTACATATCTCTGCGTATGTCTGTGTAGTCACATGTATCTCTCTCTCTCTCTCTTTATATATATACATATATATATATATATATATATATATATATATATATATATATATATGTGTGTGTGTGTGTGTGTGTGTGTGCGTGTGTGTGTGTGTGTGTGTGTGTGTATATCTGTATCTGCATATATGTGTCTGTGTATATGTATCCTGGGGAAGTTGATAGCTTCCATATTTTACATTTCCTATGGGAGCCAGACTGTATTGCATTATATGTTACCAATGCCATCCTGATATCATAGTGGGTTGTAGTACTGTTTACATGTTGTGCACATGTCATGTCAGGTCCTGCTTATGGGATCTGTAACACTTTAATATATTGCAGGGCGGACATGTTTGGCTGTGGTGGGGGGTATGCCTATTCGTACCTGACGTATATTGTTTGGGGCGTCTCAACCCCATTAATGGAGCATGTAGACATATTTGTATTTGTCAATCTACCATTGCTATCTAGAGATGTGTGGCCATATATATATATATATATATATATATATATATATATATATATATATATATATATATATATATATATATATGTATATATTTCTATAGATATATATATATAGATACTGACATCTATTGATTTGTTGTATCTGTTTAGATATTAATATATTTACTCACACACATACATTTACATGATGGAATACATTCTCTGTACTGTTGAATGACTGGGCTGGTTGATATGTTTTGAATACATTAGGGTTACGTATATCTGACATGGCTAAGTGGTGAATCACTTTGCCTATGGTGTGTGGGGTTCTGTGTTCAAGCCTAGCAGAGGCTGTTTATTTTGTTGCTGGGCATAACAAGGGCCATTGGATACAGAGTGGTTAAGGCATGTTTAGTTAGTTGTTAGCGGGTTTGCAAGGAGGTAAGCACTGCTAACCTGCTGTTACATCTGCTTACAGGGTGTTAGCTTCAGATTTGCTTAACCAATGTAGGCATTGCTTACCACCACACAAACGGGCTTAAGACCACTTACTGGTGCTTACATATGCTTACTGTTGCTTATTTGTGCTTAAACCTGCTTAATAGTGCCTTATTCATTCTGATACTGATACTTCACATGTGCATTTCGTGCAGTACTCCAGTTCATAAATATATGTTATTTAGTAGGTTTTGCAACAAAACTATTGGTTATAACGTGCTTTGCCATGTAAAATAGACTGTGCTACAGTGGGACTCAAACTGGGAATGCCTGCTCATTAGTCAGATGCTCTGCCCACTACACTATCGCTGTGCTTCTCTGTTTGCATGTATCTGCCATAAATTCATACCCATGGTTTCTTCCCCATTGAGCTCCACATACACAGCAACCATCCATTCTTCAGTTGCTGGCCCAGCCATACCACACCTGCACACATTGCCCTCTCTCCACATCTCAGTACTCATCCAGTATACTGCCTTGGCCCAGGCTTCTTCAGGCTCTTCATCTGTTTAGTCCACGTACATATGAGCCTTGCCTTATTCACGTGTAAACATCGGAGTGACTCACAATTTTTGGTTCGTCCCACCAGGGACAGACCTATTTTTGTGTCAAGATTAGACTTAGCTGGTCTGCACTGTTTGTTCCACTGGTAGCATCCTGCCAGGGGTTTGAGGAGCAGCGGTCTGCTCACACACCTGGCC
>NC_056741.1:1546100051-1546115051 GCF_019279795.1 Protopterus annectens
CTCAAAGCCATGACAAAAGTTGCATTAGCTACATTAATATATCCTGTATCTCAGATTTAGAAGAACCTGGTATAAAAGAAACAAAAGCAACAATTAGGAAGAAGATTTGATGCCCAAAGATGGACGACATGAGAAAACTTCCAGAGAATGTTCACTACAAGACAATACCCAGCAAAGACTGCACCTGTCCAGATGTCTGAATTACAAAAAGCTAAGTGAATTATGGTTTATATAGAATTTTACAGACACAGGTATTATTTACTGCTAATGACAGAGGAATAATTACTGTTCCAATATGTGGAATCTATTACATCCACATCAACCAATGTGGCAATAGCAAACTTGCATATGTTTAGCAAAGCTTTAAATGACATAATGAAAAAAATCAGATACTGGTCCTTCATTTAACAGACCACAATCCGAGCAGTTCTGTGAAACACATGGAAAACAAAATGAAGGCTAACTCCATTATGTCCACATATAAATTGCACGATGAAGAGATACAGGTGAGAAAAGGGAAAGTTATAAGGATGTTTGCATATGTATAAAAGTGAATCTTCAAGCTAGAATTAAGCAGCATGCTAACAGGATACAAAAGTTCCACACATCAACATAGCACAGCATGACGTTCAGGTATACATATTAAAATAGTATTCTATTTTTTTATGAGTCATACACCATACTTGAGTTTGCCATGGAAACAGACTTGTATTGTTGTATGTTTGCAATGATACAGACAGAAATATAAACATACGAGACATAAAAAAACAAACAGGCAGTTCTCAGAATATACTTTATCAGAATAGACAGAATGTTCAACAAAACATCTAATGTAAATCACACATCCATCAATATATAATCCTAATATACAAGAAATTCAGAACCAGTAGTAACAGTGATAAATGGTGTCATTCCTTATCAAGACACTGTAATTGTTAAAGCTCTATCTATTTACTTGGTAGAGACTGACTTTTTCTTAGAATAGTAATTATCTCTTTGTTCATTTATAAGTATCTAATTGGAAATAGTTCTGCCTATGATAGGCCAATTCTCAGAAGATTACAGTGACCGATAAAGAAAATAAAATATTTCAAATGTGCTAAAATAACCAATAGTTTTCCTTGTTTTAGAAATGTGGAATAAAAAAAACAAATTGATATTGGTTATATATACATGCATGTGTGTTTTTAAATATATCATACAAACACAGTCATGTATAGATATAAACACAAGCATATGCATATGCAGAAGCATACAATGTTCCCTGCATGGGCGCATTACATTTTTCTGCTGTCAGACTACAGCATGCATGCATAAGCTGGTGCAAAGTTGTAGCAAGCAAAAAATATTTTTTGTGAGCAACAATAGCAGTTCCCATGCTCTAGCTCTACCTATGGCAGAACTTCTATTTGTCCCGGTCCCCTTCAAGAAACACATCACAACGAATGACATTTGATGATCTTTATTAAATTTCCATAAACATAAATTTTAACTAACATTCATTCATTTCAGCCAAACATGATACAGGTGAAATAACATTCATGTAACACTATCATAGGACAGGACAGCGTAAACCTGCTCATCCTGATCAGTAAGCAGCGTCCATACCTCCACTCACTTACTTATGAAGCAGCGTACCCGCTCACTTCCTTTACTATTTAATGCATTATACCATCAGCCAATAAGCAGCTTCCTCTACTTACTTATGTACTTATCAAGCAGTGTAAATGCTCACTTTCGTTACCATTTATTGCATTATACCATCAACCAAATAAGCAGCTTCCTCCGCTTACTTATGTACTTGTCAAACAGCGTAACCGCTCAATTTCCTTTCCAAACTTATTGAACTGACCGTCCAACACCAGAGGGGGAACAGGAGAGGGCAAGCCTGCCCTCTTGTCTGCCCTATCCAAACTACACATAACCACATCCCCACTAATAAAAAGGGGGAGGGAGGGCGGGTAGCAAGTTCATGCCAAAATGTAACTCCTACTCCAGTTACACTTGCCTAACATCCTTTAAGCCCCTCGCTACCCCTATCTCACTTCCTCCCAAACCTCATCCATTACTATTTAACCCTATCCTCCCCCTATCCTCCCAATTCCTCCTACTCTATTTATCTAACTCCCCCTTGAAGATGCCCGTGGACAAATTGGTCTGTTCCAAACCTCATTTGTCCCGGTCCCCTTTAAGAAACACATCACATCGAATGACATTTGATAACCTTTACTAAATTTCCATAAACATAAATGTTAACCAATATTCATTCATTTCAACCAAGCGTGATACAGGTGAAATAACATCCATGTAACACTATCATAGGACAGGACAGCATAAACCTGCTCATCCTGATCAGTAAGCAGTGTCCATACCTCCACTCACTTACTTATGAAGCAGAGTACCGCTCACTTCCATTACCATTTAATGCATTATACCTGTTCGATTATCAGCTAGAGCGTCTTCTGTGTGGAGACATGCGTGAATGGGCGTACCTTCATTGAAGGTTGTGCATCAGGGCAGGCAACTTGGCATGTAAAAATCTAGTGCCAATCGTTAGCGGACCGGAGTTCTGCTGTGGCGACCCCTAACCGGGAAAAGCTGAAAGACACAACAACAACCATCAGCCAATAAGTAGCTTCCTCCACTTGCTTATGTACTTATCAAGCAGCATAAATGCTCACTTTCGTTACCATTTATTGCATTATACCATCAACCAAATAAGCAGCTTCCTCCGCTTACTTATGTACTTGTCAAACAGCGTAACCACTCACTTTCCTTTCCCAACTTATTGAATTGACCATCCAACACCAGAGGGGGAACAGAAGAGGGCAAGCCTGCCCTCCTCCGCCCACAAGCCTGATCAGGCTGTTCCCCCTCTCTTCACCAAACTTCCACCATCTAGACACCATTAGGAGATAAGGCCAAATATAATTTGTTGTAAGATAATTACCAGGACATTACCAGCCCCTGGCAATTACCTAATGATTACCAGGGAACAACCCGCCACTGGAGCAGGAATACTCAACCCCCAACCACCAAAATCACCTTTCCTATAGCAACCCCTTTTACTTGCCCAACAACATGTAGAAACAACCTGAAAACTTTCAAATGCCATTTAACAGCCACCTTGCCAACACCAACTACCCATTATAAGCAGTGAGGCACCTAAACTCCATGATAGCTTTAGCAATCTGACCCCTCTTAGCTTGATCAGTACCCTTGAATGCCACCAGCAATATACAAAACTTGAAAATGCCCTATGCCACCTGGTCAAAACAAGATTAGTGACATACCAACTCCATCCAGAATGTAGAAAATAAATCATACCCTTTTGCCTACAAGTATGGTAAATCAAAGCCACACTTCCCATGCAAGGACACCCCATCTGGCTAACCACCTGAACCCACTTACTCAATCCGACCCACTAATCCCCTACCCCTGAAGGCTGCAACCCTACCTGAGCCAATCCAAGAAAAAAAAAAAAACAGCTACCGATAATACAGTGTAAATTCACTCTTGATGCTTCCCACCCAAAACAAGCAAAACAAACCATTACATTGTAACTATTGGGAAGAAAATATAACAAAACATTCCACATGTGGCTGCCTTTCTAGAAGACCATGAAATCTTTTCACACCACTCCATAAACCAACATCATCTTCGACCCCCTCTCTTGCCTATCAAAGCCACCTTCCTTCAACCTACCAAGTAATGCCCAGTCAGCCCTTCTCCATTTGCAACCTCTGAGGGATCTGTAAAAGAAAAACTGTACATACTTTATTCACACATAATCACAGCTTCTTAATGACAGTATGCACCACCACTGGCGTATCTCCTTCATCAACTGCATAAAATGCATACAAAACACCAATGAAACTTAAGATGTATTAACAAAAATACCCCTAAGATTTCCCCCACACCTCAGAGTCACAATACAACTGATACCTGTGCAAAATAAAACAAATGAATGCATTAAAAGGCCTATTCTATAAATAAATATATCACTCTTTTCTCAACCAAGCAATTCCCAACAACATTGTTAACCATAATTAAGGCAAAGAAAAAACATCCATAGTTGTGCTATTATAGCCTATTACCAAACCTGAGGTGTAAATCCCCCCCCCCACATGGTTCTACCTATATCCCTTTGGCTAGTTCATCAAAACCTTAGAGCCACTAACCTAGTAACTACCCCTGCTCCTGAAATTGGTGCCGCTCCTCCCACCAGTAAGAACCCCAAACTACCCCTAAGCAAATATCAAACCCTGCTATAACTTGCTTGCCCTTAACATCTCCCCTGGCCTTACCCTACCCACCTTTAAATGCCTTAATGAGTACAAAACAAACATAAATAAAATGAATATAGACCTTGAAGTGCCTTAATAAATGCAAAACAAACACTTGTTAACATACCATCTACCAGACATCAACCCAGCCTCCCCAGCATAATACCTTACCTCCTAGTAACTACCTCCAAAATAAAACAAATATAGATAAACTGACTTTTAAGGGCCCTAGTACCAGTAACCTAGTGACTTCCTATGCCTTTAATTACTGTGCATCCATCCAACCTGTGGAAAACCCCCAGACCCCCTCATAGCAGATCCGCAACCCTGCTTTACCCAGCCCCCAACATACTTCTGTACTTGTCGATACACTACCCAAACTGCATCAAGTTAGACATATCTTGCTAAATAGCGAATAAAATAAAATTCCTTGTGACCCCTTTGTACACAACTCCAACAACTGGAAGTCCAGCCCCTCAACATCAACTACCTTTAACTACTTCCTGCAGGAAAGCGACTGTTTACATTACACCCCCAATCAAGCACATTTATGCACCAATGCATCAATGGCAACAGCCACTGGTACCTGCACCGTCACACCCCTAGTCCTACCTTACCTTGACCCAAACATACCTCCTTACATAACCCCCTATACACCATGCCAGTCACTAAATCTACAATCCCATTACACACTAGTCCAACCATCAAAATTCACATAAAGCATCCATTACCTTTCAAAGGCATTTAATCAAGGTGTTGACCACTGGTCACTCAGCCCATGTCCATATATGGCCTTTCTGTGCACACCCAAGCAGCAGTGGTATCCATTGATATGGCTCCAACACCTCCAACTCTCCTTCCCTCCAATCACCAATCACATCCACTTGATTACGTACCTCCGCAATTTCATCAGTATCTGTTGCCCACTTCTGCTCCCCATGTGTAACCTCTTCAATAGCCACTGCTTCCATCATCTGTGAATTCACTGTGTATCGCCATAGCTGGTACTTGGCACACCACCATCTATAAAGAAAGGGACAAAATTAAACCCTCTAATATGTAAAGAGAAGGCTCCGCCTTATACCCACCTATTTCAAATTATAGCCACAACATTCCAAGACTGCATCTGCAAGAAAGAAAAACACATATAAATCATCCAAAATACATGCACATTCCAAGACCTCTTCAAGGGCAACCTATCCTGCCAACCCAGGAAGGAATGCACCACCGCCACTAACATCTATGACAAAGCAGCCCTAACTGAAGCTATGCTTCCAGTGACCCTATCAAATACCCAAGATAAATTTAACCTCCAGTTGAGTATGTTAAAACTAAACCCCCCCATGAAAGGACCTATCCGTATCCACAACCAGGGTAACCTTGTGATTCCAGACCACGTCAATTAGCACCCTGTATAAGCCAAGCTAACTTATATTGTAAAACCATCTGTTGAGCGCTTAACCTTCCATCTCCAATTGAGGCACACTAACCAACATAATGTAGAACAAATGAACACAATGCCACAAACCTAATAACAGCTGAGTAGCAGCTTACGAAATACAATCAAGTAGTATTTTAAATATTCCTGTTACAAACTTAAAAGGTTAATAGAACAGCTTGCGGTAGCATGGATATTCAGAATGGTACACACCCACACATCCAGAAATTATATTCTTTCCATAACCCAAGGCAGAGACACACATTCATGTACACACAAATGCATGCAGCCTCACTCATGCCACTGCAGGCATGCACATACCTGTCCCCACACAATCTCACATTAATACAGCCACACCCCACATCTTTGCTTAACCTACGTGCACCATAGGTCTCAACCTCTTAAGAGGCCAATGTAGAACAAAGACTAACAATGTGTGACAAATGGCCAAAATGTGGAACACCCTATTTTTGCACTGTGGGAAACATGCCATTGACATGGGGCATGGTAGAACATCTGTAAAATTTAATAAAACCACTATTTTTATAAGGAACAGCAAAAAATGAGCCAAAAATCTATCCATTCTGCAAAAATACGTACATTTGAGAGCTAGATCATTTTTTTTAATTCAAAAGATGCTAAAACTGCTGAAACAGCAAGAGCCACAACACCATTTAACTGATGCCTTTTTTATTTATTAATTTTTTTTTTTTGCACCTAGGGCAGGCATTTACTAAACACAGCTGTCACTGCGTAAGAAAACATATATCCTTCAGAAAATGTATGCTAGCACCGATCCTGTTATTCTAGCAAACTTTCTAAGTTTATACGAGCAATATTTAAAATGTTTCTATTTTTGTGCTTTTTGTCCTCCTTATATGTTGGACTTTGTCCAGATTTCTTGCACTAAGAGGATGAGAGGTATGGCCAACCACTCTGTTATGCCCAAACCTGTGCAGCCCCACCCACAGGGTACTAAAAGCACAGTAGGTTTAGGTTTAGTTTTTTTAGACTTAGGGTTGCAAGTAACTTTGGCCTGAGTTAGAATGTTTGTGGTCTTTAAAAATGCAGCTGTAGGGGAATTAAATGTACCTGTCACACCTGTGTCTTTCCCATCCATTTTATTCCACTGTGAATGCCCTTACTTCAGGGGTGAGGTTCTGTGCAAACTTTTTACAGGTACAAACCAAAGTATTGATTGGTGAACGGTGCTGAGCAATCTTGTCTGGGCATTGGCATTAATGTCTTGTAAACTCACTAAGCATTTTAGTGCACTAAGTGCGTTGGACATAAGGTGTTGTAACAAATATCTATATATATGTACTTTGCACTAGAGAGACATTTGACAGGAAGGATGAGAAAGGAAAGGGTGAGTGATAGCAGAACCAACTTAGATATTTTGTATTAGTAAATATATACAAGGGTAGGCACATTTTTTTCTGAAGAGAAGGTCAAAAAATCATGACAAAAGATATTTACAAGCAGACAGACAAACTATACAGTTGAGGTGATACTTATGAAATGGGGATGTGGAGTATACTTTATTTAAACTTGTACTGGTCATCATAGTAAGTACATCTCAAAATTTGCAAAATACTGTCAGAAAAGTAATGTTGTGATGCCACTTATCAAAATATTCCCCTTTGTGGGTGTACAGTACCAAGCAGGAATATTGCCGAGTACTGCTCTTTGGCACTGGTAATTGGGGCTGTCTACCCCTGATCAATACTGTTGAATTCTGATTTGGCTCATACATATCGAAGTGCTTCTTGCTCTTTGTTCTGGAAGGTGCATTTTACGTTCTAAGTGAGAATAAGTCAATGTGCGTTTATTCTAGCTTTTCTGGTGCAGAGCTTAAAGTGACGGAAAAGTGAATGCACATGATATGATCACCTTAGACAGAATCCAATGTTTTATTTGCTTTTTCTATCCTTTTTTAACATGCATACACACACGTACACATGTCTGTTAGATGCTGTTTGCAAAAACAAATAAAAAATGTATTTACAGTATACGTTCTTGCGGTTTAACATTGAACCATGAAAAAACATACTTTGAACATTGAAACAGTTGGTAAGATCATTTTTGTAACTACACTGCTTTAAATGTTCATCCAGGTTGCTTCCAGCTGTGATGCTAAGTGCTGAAACTGCCATGCAGTGCTGAGACGTTGTGAACAATTTCCGTGCTCAGTGCTTCCTGAGTCGGATCGATGTACTGACACTTTTTTTAGTTATAAAACAAGCCCTGTCTTCCCCCAAGGATTCATAAACAAAATAAGCCACCATGACAGTAGGAAGGGTGGGAATTGAATGTGTCATTCAAGGAAATGCAGAAGTTTCACGTACAAGAGTAACTCTTGCATTGGTTTGTATAACGCAATGCTGATTGGCAGTAATTACGGTATACAAACCTATCAAAACCAGTGTTGTGGAGCCAAACATGTTCAGCGCGGAACGGCGGAACAGTGGCTTCATTTGTCATTAAATGCGGAGCGTTCCTCATATTCCGGAGCACTTGGCTCCTCAGACATGCACTATAAATATATATATATTTTTTTGTTTGCTAATACCATCCTTCAAAGAATGCCTGCAAATTCAAAAATTTTCACTTGCTAGAGTTTTCGTTCCTTTCAGCTGCTATGCTGTGGCTTCCTTTGCCCTTTTATACCTATAGCTAAAATGATGTGGTCACAAATAGGGACAGATTTTTAATATTGCCCCTAGAAACTCAGAAAATTGACCGAACAACAGCGGAGTCCCAAACACAAACGTCTGTCATTACTTAATGACCTCAACCCTATTTGCCAGAAAAGTACATGTTTTAGGAGGAGAACACCAAAATATGAGGCAAATGTGGACATCCTGCGACAATAATCTGTACAGTTGAGAGGTATGGTGGGTATACAAGTCGTCAAGGACGTAGTACTTGCTGTAGCAAGTTCACTCAAAAATGTGACTCCTACTCCTGTTACACTTGCCTAACATCCTAGCCCCTCTCTACCCCTACTTCACTTCCTCCCAAACCTCATCCATTACTATTTAACCCTATCCTCCCCTATCCTCCCAATTTCTCCTACTCTATTCATCTAACCCCCCCCCCCCATTGAAGATGTCCCTGGACAAAATGGTCTGTTTCAAACCTCATTTATCCTAACAGATGATATCCTGATAAACATGGACAAAGACAAGCTCAGTGGGGCAATTTTCATAGGCCTCATCAAAGTGATTGACCTAGTAGACCATTTTTATTTGAACCACTTACCTCAGCTAGATACTTCACATTCAGCATATGTAAATGTAACTCTCCAAGTACCTGATCATTATAGGAGTCCTCCAATGGTCAGTGCTCCAGTTTTTTCTCCCAGTTTGTCAGCTCACCCCTAGCTCACCTTCATGACATACCTAGCATCTTAGATCCTGATGGTATGTTTATTTGGATCTATGTACTGGTCGAGTTTTCAGAAACTTGAAATTCATATCGGTGAGACTATATGGCTCAATTTCTGAAAAAGTCAAACAAAAAAAAAACCACAAAAATCTCTTTTTTATGTTTTTACAGGGGGGCAAGCCCCCCTGAACCCCCCACCCCCTGCAAATTATATATACCAAATCTAAGATTGCACTACATTGAGGAAAATGGTAAATTTCCTGATACTCACTGTACCGAGATCTCCATTCAAAAACCTTGAGTTTTCAGAAATTTGATCATATCATCTCGCTGATATGAATTTTGAGTTTTTGAAAACTTGATCACCTGATAGGGATCCATTTATTTACCATTTCCCAAGACTCACTCATGTCTGGCAGGAACCAAATACAAGAGAACCACATCCAGCTTTCTGAGTGGTTATGTCAGAATAAGCTTATTTTGAATACTAAGAGAAGTTTAGACATTTGGGGCAAAAATAAGCTCAGTCCAAACTAGTCCATAATAACCAGCAATAACACTCTCGTTGAAATGTTGTAATACTACAAATATCTAGGCATCTGATTTGACTAGCAACTAGCTTGCAAAACAGTGATAAAGTATTCAAAGACACCTAACTTTTTGGGGCCAAGAAAATATTCCATTTTCTATCTCCCAAAGGTAGAAATGCAATTGTGAAATGGGTATTTCTCTCCCATCACTGAAAACTGACATATCTACTCTATAAACCACAGCTACTAACATCTGCAAATTCATCTTACAAGCTTGAAGTTAGAATACCAATTTAAAGTACTCAACAAAGTGCACTGACTCCCAGTATCACACCTGATAAACCTGCACTAAGTTCTCTACTGTTTAAACTAATTAATCTTGAACCCTTGCTTTTTACACCGGTCTATCTGCATCTCTGCCTACCACCTCAGTTCCATCATTGTAACATAACAGCACAACAGACAGCAAAAACTAAACTCTGCTACACTGACCACATTTTGCCTATCCTAGATTCCCAAAGCTGGGAACTCCTTCCAGCCTACCAAAAGAGAATACCTCCTTTAAAACCTTCAGGCATAATCTCATACAATTCCTTTTCAAGGATGCAACATGTAAATCCTGCAGCATTATCACAGTCGCCTAAATCCTCTTTCTTTACCAACTTCATTAACACATGCTCTAATCTATGAAATAATTCTTGATGGAGAGATTTGTGTGTATCTGCTCATACCCTGTTTACTTCTCATTTTGATGACTTTAGTACTCTGTGCATAGACCACCCTTATTTGTGTAAAAGGTGTAAAATGATCATCTTCATCACTTCTTCCCCGGATCTTAATCTGCACTTTTCTACACTTTCCACTGTATATTCTCATCCAGTCTCTCCATTTGTTCTAACACTTTCTGAAACAATACAGTTATATGTTGTGCTTCATTAACCTGTACTACCTCATGCAGACACGCGCACATATATATATACATGGATGCACACGCATATAGATGGTTGCAACTCAAGAGGTCAAATACACATTTGGTAGAAATGTTGTAGGTATAAAAAAAGAGAGAAAGCACAAACATGTGAATGCTCATTTGTTTGAATCACATTAGGTTCATAGGTTTATGCTAGGATAATGATCACTAGGGTCTTTATAAGCCTAACTATGCAACCCAACCCAGGTTTGTTAATGAGTTCCTGGCTACTTGGTGGCACTTGTAAGTAAGGAGTTAGCTAAATGTTATGTGTGTGTGGGGGGTGTTCTCTGGGGATTCATTTACATATGCTTAAATTTAGATTTGTACAGTATAGGCAAGCAGAAATGAGGAGGAAATGTAATGTTTGAATAAGAAGTGGTGCTTATGAAGGTGACAAGTCGGTGCTCTAGCAATCGGTATGAATATGTAAGTATTTGCAGTTTAGGGCATGCGTTAGGTAAGCAGATAGATTCAGTGTTGTAGGTATTCTTGTCCTTTTGTATTGTATACTGGTACTATTGGAGAAAGGGTTTTTGTTAGCATAATGTGTAGGATTAGGGGTAGTGGTAGAGTTAGGGTCATGGTTAAGGCTAGCATGCATGAGTAAGATGGTGCAGGTGGGACATTGTATATGTGTGTGTGTGTGTGTGTGCGTGTGTGCGTGTGTGCGTGTGTGCGTGTGTGCGTGTGTGTGTGTGTGTGTGTGTGTGTGTGTGTATGCACGAGCATGCATGTGCTTGCATTCAAGTGCGTGTGCATATTTGTGTCCATAAATGTTTGCATGTAGAGTGTGTCTGAGCTATCTTGTGTGGTTGCAAGCTAACAGAAAGGAGGTTCCAAAGATAAGTTATAAGGTTAGGGTTAGAAGCTGGCCAAGACTAGGATTAGTGTTATCAGTGTAGTATCTTGAGATTGGATTCTGTTGCTTTTTCGCTGAGACGGAGAGGCCATAACTTTATCTCAATGGATTTCCTTGTGTTGATGTACCTGTACAGTCTCGGAGGGGCCACTCACTTTTAGCTTGGTGACATAACTCTAAACATTTAAGCACAAAAAATCTGGATAACACAAAAAATAATGGGGGTGGTGCAAAGGCCCAAAATCAGGAAAAAAATAGCATTGTTTTCTAAGGGTATGAAGTATGAGCCCGGGATTCATGAAGCTCGGCGCAAGGACAGCGTTAGGCTTGCGCCGACCGTGCAGCGTAGAGATGGCGCATTAGCGCCATATGTATATTAATGAAGGCTCGCTGCCCCCACATCCACGTGCATTGGAAATGTGCACGAGTGCAGGGGGTGTGTCCAAGCGCCGCACGTAGGCGTGGACATGTCGGCTGCTTACGTGCAACCTAAAATGCTGAATAGTACAGCCTGCCTCTAATAGTAATCACACCTGTCAGTGTCCGTGGATACTGAAATGTATGCAAAGCATGCAAGACAGTTTTGCAAACACAAAAATAAGAAGCAAACACAAATGCACGTAGCTGAATATTGAGTCCCCATCCCTTGAACAAATGACATTTAAAACCCCGTGCCCGTATTCCATTGTAGTGTCGATAGTTATACCAAGTGGAAGCGAAATGTATCATGTTAGCTCATTTCCAACAGCTAAGCCTAGCCCAATGGTCAGGGTTACCACCTGTCCCACATTGTGAGGGACAGTCCCCCTCTGGGCAGTTGTGTCCATACCAAAACCATTATAAATGTAAAATATCCTGCGATTGTAGGACATAATTATGTCCCAAATCTTATGTAATAGTCACAAACAATACTTATGTCCATATGTAAAATACCTACATGTTACAAGAAACAGAATAAGCAAGTAAACGAAACAGAAGAAGCAGCTAAACTGCTACAACAATAAGCTTACATTTAGGCATAAAACAAAAGTACTATCTGTTGTAATGACAGTGGGTATGTGTTGGCCTGTAAAATCTGATGTGTACCCTGAATATATCCCATCCTGACCAAATGAAAAGGTGGCAACCCTACCAATGGTCAGAGCATTCGGCCAAAATCTGCCCATTCGTGGTCCAAAGCATCCTTGTCAGGATGGGCCAAAGATGAATAGGTATTGCCCGGGTCCACCTACCATGTCATGAAAGATAAGTATTTGCGTGTACCGATGTGCGTGATGTACAGCATGTGGAAGGTGAAACATGCTAAGGTAGTCCTCACAAACATACAGGTCCCTGACATATGTAGTGTATACAATGTGTTCCTTTGACCGTGCCATGGGCCATCAACCAGAGAAGGGATGGATGGAGTGTGTGTGGAATATGGGGGTGGGGGGGGACGGGTAATGTAATAATTCACCAAGGGTAGACTGTGTTGGATGCACAACAGGTGAACTGGAGGTGTAGGAGGGAGCAGTGGGTGAATCAGAAAGAAACACAAAGAACAAACATACGCATCCACAATACAACCTGACAGGCCATAATGAGGAACACAATCACACAAACATATGAATATTAAAATGTGTGATACACATGTACAGAAACATCACCAGCACATACCCACATAATGGTCTGGCCTGAACTGAGCCATCCAACCACAGCACACCTGGATGCATAATTGAATACCCATCATCCCCTCTACAGCACACAACCCCCCCTATTCCTGAACATCCACCAAATCCAGCCATACTCAGGCTGCTAGCTTGGCGCAGCCATATCTGCACATAGTGACCACTACTCATATCTAGTAGGCAGTCTCAAGATTGCAAACTATGTATCCCTTGCATGTATAACCCTATCACATTTTCGTAAATCCAAAAATATCGAAGCTTATTGGTCTGTTCAATTTTTGGACATCCCTAATGGGATAAGTATTCTGTGTAAACATCAGACTTGGTGTCACGACACGATGTCCAGTCCTGTTGACATCTGGACACAAGTTGTATGTGCAGTACTGGTTCATGAGACTGCTCACCCTCCAGCCGGTCATGCAGAACCTACTACCTGGGATTAAACACATGACCGTGATGCACAACTCCCCACATGTATTATTGAGAATATATACTTTACATATTCGCATAGTGGCAGTTGGATATAGGGTGATTAAGGCGCTGACGTTAGCAGGGTACCTCCTGTCCCACTTTGTGAGGGACAGTCCCTGTCTGGGCAGGTGTGTCCTGACCAAAAATAATACAATGGTAAATGTCCTGTGATTGCAGGAAATAATTATGTACCATATTTCATGTAAGAGTTACATAAAACAGTTATTTCTGTATGTAAAATACGTAAACTTTACAAGAAACAGAATAAGCAACTAAACTGCTACAAGAATAAGCTCTCATCTAGGAAAATAAGTAAAGATCTAAACCCTGTACTGACCGTGGATATGTGTCGGCATGTAAAATCTGATGTGTGTCCCAAAAATGCCCCACTTTGTCCATTAGAAAAGGTGACAACCCTAGACGTAAGTGGGTATGCAAGCGGGTAGGTGGCGGTGATTAAACGGTATGTGGAATGTAAAAACGTATGTAGGTGTATATGCATGTTTATGTACAGACCGATATATATGGAGAGAAATATAAAGATACACATATATCTATATATATATATATATATATATATATATATATATATATATATATATATATATATATATATATATATCTATGTGCAGTTATGAAGAATGAACATGGTCACAATATAGCAGTCACAATGAATGTGAATGGAAACAGCAGAGGAACCAGCCATAATATTTAGTGCTGTTATACATCAGGACGGCCAGAGGTGAGCACACCTCTGCATCCTCAACCACAGGTAAGACGCTAAAAGTGGAACGAACAATGTCCTCGTGCTAAGTCTGACTTTTAACTAAGTACAGGGCAGTTCCAGTCCCCAGTCAGACAAGCCTAAACCCGGATGACCGCATGAACACCCTGACAATCAAATACACGTATTTGCCAGGACTATAGGCTTAGGAGGTCTGAATATACTTTGAGTGAGTCAACATGCGAAAAGGGTCCAGAGCGGTATTGAATGGCGCATGTGTAGTACTGCAGTTTTCCCAACAGGAAAATAGAGGCCTGCTGTGTTAGTGAAGTGCTGAGTCGTGTGTTTGGGTAACTATGAACCATGGGTATACATATAAATGAAGCAGAAAACCAATAGTGTAGTGGTTAGAGCATTGGACTATTGAGCAGACGTTGCTGGTTCGACTGCAGCACACACCATTTATGATGCGTAATCTGTATACGAGCATATCCTGCTAATGTTATGCTGTATAATGATATACATCCAAATAAAATGTGAACTGGGGTGAAGTAGCACAGTAATAATGTAGACGGATTTTGAGTGACGTGAATCAGCGGTTAAACAGAAAAAACACAGCTGACAAGTGTTGTATTCACCATTTGTCCAACTGCCCTTGTTCC
>NC_056741.1:1546120051-1546205051 GCF_019279795.1 Protopterus annectens
TCTGAAACTGAAATGCATGTCATTATTTATTAACAACTATATTCAGATATAGTTGGTTGTCTCAGTACTCACCGTGGCTTGCATTTTCTCCTCTCTTGAAAGGCCCACTCTGCTTAACTTGTGTATTATTTCCTCAGTCACTTCACCGTGGGTTGCAAGGCAGCTTCATCACTAGTGTGTGCACAAAATATAATGCCTTCAATGAGTCTTTCAAGAAATCGCATGCAATCATCATGGCACAAAGGTTCTACTAAAGATGCTTCCAATTTTTCTTATACACGAACACGACAGAAGCCAGAAACAGCTGTTATTCCGCAGCTAGATGCAGCAGTAGCAAAACAAATTGCAAAGAACCAAAATAAATTGGAACCAATTGTATCTACCATTATTTACTGAGCAACCCATGACATTCCTCTCTGTGGAAAAGAAGGCTCTGGTGGAAATTTGTGTTATTTGTTAGATTTTCGTATTGAAGCTGGTGACACAATACTGAAACAGCACAGTGAAACAACTGCAGGAAATGCTTGGTACACATCCCATAGGGTGCAAAATGAGCTGTTGGCTCTGCTGGGCCCTCTCCTTTCAGAGAAATTGGCAGATGAACCTGCAGATATCTCAGACATTGAGCAGATGTCATTGGGCATTTGGTTTGTTGATGATGATTGTATTCAAGAAGAGTTTGTGTTTTTTGTTCCCATTGTTGTGAGAGATGTATAGTCTGTATCAAATGTCATTGTGAGTGAATGCATAAAGTGTGATCTAGACCTGGAAAAATTACTCAGACAGGCTATGACGGCTGCTCCATAATGGCAAGCATCCAGAATGGTGGTCAGGCAAAGATTCGTGAAAAGTATCCAAAAGCAGCCTTTATCCACTGCGCATCTCACAGACTAAACCTTGTAGTCAATGATCTGAATGATGTTCCTGAAATACGTAGTGCTGTTGGTGTTATCAAGAAGATTATTACTTTTGTCAACGACAGTCCAAAACGATGAGCATTGGCACCAAATATACCTCTTCTGTGTGAGACATGATGGACTGAGAAATATAAATCCATTCATGTGTTTAGTCAGAATTTTGAGAAAATATTTGACTGGCTGATCTTCAGAAGAGCACTGCTGGTGAAACCAGACAAAATGCACATATGTTACTCAGCGCTTGCTCTTCGTGCACGCTTCTTATTTTTCTCTTCATTATTGCAAATTACTAATCAGTTCTTGAGCCTGTTGCCCAGATGTTTCAGTCTGTTCAACTTGATATAGTAGAGGCTCAACAACACATCAACAGACTCATTGAAATATTCAAGGAGCACCACAACCATGCTGAAGAGCACTTTAGGAATGACATTCTCAGTAAGGCAAGATCACTAGCAGATAAATTTAGTATTGAGTTAGTGTTGCCAAAGATTTGCAGTCAACACACCGAGCAAACACAGTAGGCGTGGATTTTGAGAGTTATTACAGAACAAGTATTTATATTCCCTATCTTGACTCATTAGTTTCTTCACTGACATCTTGCTTTTCCACCATTAACACTGCTCAATTCAACTTATTTTATCTGCATCTTAAAATGATGCAAAACCTACAATGTGAAGAATTCTGAAAACGAATTGCCGTCAGTAATGAACTATATCATATTGCTACTATATCTGAATGATCACTTCTTGTCTGATGCATTGACTTTGAAGTTATAAGACAACATAAAGAATCCAATGGGCTACTACTACCTTTGTAGTCAGTATCTTGCAGATCTTCTATCAATGATGTTACTGAACAAAAACAAACAAAAAAAAGTGTCAGGTATGGGATTGAAAAAAAAAGAAACATTTTCTGATGTGTTTCAGCTTCACCAATGATTAACATGTGCATCATGCTAACCTGGACAACAACAAAAAATAAATACATAAAACTAGTTGATTTTTCCTTGTGTACATGTTTATGCAAAGAAAACTTAATACTGCAGTAAGCACCATTGTACCTCTCAACTGAACAGATTTTCGCAGAATGTCCAGATTTTTGCCTCAAATTTTTTGTGTTCTTCCTAAAATCTGTACTTTTCTGGCAAATAGCTGAGGATTGAAGTCATTGAATAATGATAAACATTTGAGTTGAAGAGTCCACATCCTTCAGAAATTTCATGCTAATGAAAAACCTATTATTCTATCAACTTTCTAAGTTTGTAAGAGCAATATTTAAAATCTGTCCCTACTTGTTCCCCTATCGTTTTAGGCTTTGTCCAGATTTTTTGCTCTAAGAGGTTGAGACTGAGATATGAATTATGGATAGGAATATATGTTTTATGCACAGTCTTCACACTTTCCCTTAAAATGTCAATGAACCGCACATGAACTTGTTTATATTCTCCTGCTTTGACAATCTGGCTAGTGTTTTTTTAGTTTTTCCTTTCTTGTCTTATATTTAGCACATCTTCAACATTATCTGTACTAAACATACTGTATGAACAATCATATGTTACTACCTACTATACTTTTAATTGTATGTCTAAACCATTATGCTTATGTAAATATCTTATGCAATCATACATCTGCTATATTTTATAACTGTGTAAACCACAATGCTCACATAAATATCTTATGTATGGTATGTTAGCAATTGTTCTGGAGGTTTTCTCCCTGGGCCTCTGCTGAAAATGGACAGCTTTGTCCAGTCGGACCTCCCCGATAAACAAATGTAAAATAAAAAAACAAATCTGACCTTTATGTGGATTCAAAAAAAAGAAAAGTACATCATGTAACAGAAACCAAACAATGGCTCTCTGTGAATTTACTATACTATTCTGTAACTGAATGCACATTACTTAATGTTAACTGATAAAACAATTAAATAAAAATACAGTATGACAGTGGAAGAAGATAATGCTTTATGATTTGTAAACTGCTCATAACTTGTCACAATCCTTGAAGTGTATAAAACACCTCTTTCTAACCTTTAGAGTCTGGAAAACAGCTTTTCTCGATAAGCAGCAATAAAGACTCCAGCATATAATAAAAATGCATACACACCAGAACATAACAATTAAACATACTGTGCATGTCTCTCTGCATATCTGTAAATTAGTAAGCCATGTCTTTTAAACCTGTAGTAAATGTTATGTTCTCCATGATAAAGTTATATATGTAGTTCTTTGCATACTCTCACCTTAGTAAACATCCTGTAGTGACAAGAACACTGTCTCTTTGGGAGTTACTTTGCAATATGCTTAAATCAAAACTACTTGCAGAAGGCAATGTTAATCCATCCTGAATGCGACCAATACAACACTTCATTAAAATATCTATTAATCTACTAAGAAAACAGATTTCTGCCTCAAAGTAAGAAGTAATTAAAACAGTTAATAACAACAACAACAACCCCTCTTTGGTCTGATGTCCTGTGATTTGTAATGCTAGCCACTCTCCAAAAAATATTTGTTTGGGACTTCCTTATCAATTAAGGTAGATCACCAGCAAAATCAGCACTCCTTGAAGATGTGACAACAATGCAAACAGCACAACATAATTCTCCTGATAAGTACTGCAAAATATTCTATTTGCCATTTCCTATTTAACCAACTGCATATGGGCAGAAGCTGGATCACAGAGGTGAAGCAATCAATACCTTTATTTGGCCAAGATGGGTTTTACAATGCACCTACTGGAGCTTCACCTTCAACAGGGTCAGGCAACAACTACTAAATAAACAAAACCCTATGTTTAATAAAATAAACAGATCTAACGTCACCACATTTCATATTTTGAAACTTTACTATTACAAATACTAACCCATCTCTAAACTTGAGTACAGCGTGATATTCTAAGAAAATAAAATCTAAAATTTGTCACATCAGGACAAAGTCCAATAAAAAGTGTTCCAAATTTCAAACTAAATTATTTATACGTAGCACAACTGAAGTTACAGAAACTCCCAATCCCACAGTGTCTGGAAACTTTTAAACTTAGGGTGCATACATACTTTAAATAAAAATACTAATAACTACATGTAAACATTTGAAATATGCACAGATAGAAAACAGTAGCACAACTCAATCTGGTGCAGGCTTGTATTTCAGCAGACCGCAAAAAGTTCAGGTGTACATCATAACACTCCAGCTGGAACTAATTGTTAATAGTTGTTGTGGTACAGTTCTCTAACAAGGGGTGGACACAGGAGCAGAGCAGAAGTACTACATACAACTACAGAAATAATGGGTGACGTCTGACAGGCCAAAATTAATTCAGACAGCAGTTATACCTTCGGTAAGGCCACCTCCAGGCAGGCAATAGTTAACATGGATGCAGATGCCACTCTATCCCTAATGGGTGATAGCAGCCCCATAAAAAAAAGTAAAACTGACAGTATCGTTCTCTCACAACATGCAACAAAAATGTGCAACAGGCAACTAGGACACAATTATGTTCTAGTTTCAATTGTTAAAACATATACAAGGCTCTAGAGAGCATTCCTGCATTACCAGGCTGTAATTCATACCACACCTTTTGTCCACCTAACCTGGACCGAAACACTAAAGGTGGAGGTGTGTCCATATTCATTACGGATATCCACACCTCCAGACAAGTTGCTCAGCATAATGCATCCGAGATTATCCAAGTGCAGCTAACTTTGGGCAAGACCGCAATCCAAATTGTAGCTTGCTACAGATCCCCCACTATGCCCCAGCATTCCCACTCCTCATTTCTTGATACACTGGAAAATATTAGGGTACAACATAACACCCTAATAATGGGCGATTTCAACTACCCCACCATTAACTGGGAAAACTGCTCATGTACCAACTTATTTTGCTCAACGTTTTCTGGAATTCATAAATTCCAACACCTAGGATCAACTTATCCACACCCCCACTAGGGGCAGCAATATCCTAGACCTGGTCATTACCAACATGGGCAACCGGTGTTCTACACCAGAGGTCAGTTCATCATTGGTCAGATCCGACCACAGGCTAATCATCCTAGACATCCACATCCCACCCCCACCCCCCATTAGGTAAACCACCATAAAAAATTTCTCCAAAGCCAACTTCTCTCTTCTTATGACAGAAGTGGCAAACCTCACAGCACCCATGCAGACAGACAATAGAGGTACGACTGCTGACTCCTACACAAATGCACTTTATAAGCACTTACACGAGTGCATGGCTCGTGCAATCCCTAACAGAAACAAGATGCTATCCTCCAAAAAAGGAAGCCAATATGGTGGTGCCCTGCCATAAACAAACTCTACAACAGAAGAAAGAAACTGTGGCAAAAAAGAGTAAACTCCCTGGACAGCCTCAGGAAAAAGCTGAAATCCCTCATCAAATCCTCCAAAGCTCATTACGAAAACAAAATCGCCACTGATTCTAAAGACAGCCACAAAGCATTCTATAGCTATGTCAAGAATCTCAATGGCAACACTCAGATCTGCTCTGAGTTGCAGCACAATGGCACTAAATGTACAGAACCAACTGATATTGACAATATCCTGGAAGATAGGTTCAGTGCTAACTTTACCCCCCTCTCACCCCCTAAAGGGCCCATCTCTATACCGGAAGAATGCAAAGTTCCTGTAATCATGGCTGCACAGGTAAAAACCACACTCTCAAAAGCCAAGAACACTGCATCCATGGGACCTGACAACATCCCAGGCTGCGTTCTACATGAATTACAGAACGAACTGGCACCCCACCTAAGTACCATGTTCAGTCATAGCCTTACCTCAGGCTTTGTGCCCACTGAATGGCACACAGTAACAGTCATCTCACTCCACAAAGGGGGAGCCACCATGGACCCCAGGAACTACCGCCCCATTAGCCTGATGAGCCTGGTCTGCAAGGCTATGAAATGTATCATCACGGAACTTATAAGCAATGACATTGGTAATCTCCAGACTCTGGACACCACTGAGTTTGGGTTTGTAAAAGGTAGGTCATGTCTCCTAAACCTGATAAGACTTCTTTGAAGCAGTTACCAAAGCTGTAGATGAGGGTAAGGTGGCCCACACAGCCTATCTAGATCTCACCAAAGCTTTCAACACCATCCCCCACTCAGGAATTATAGATAAACTCACTAAACTAGGTATAAATCCCTGTGTCACAAGATGGGCTGCCAACTGGCTCACTGACAGAACCCACACTGTGAAAGTAGCAGACTTCAAATCCGACTTCAGACCAGTGACAAGTGGAGTACCACAGGGTTCAGTCCTGGGTCCTCTCCTGTTTGGTATCTACTTCTCTGAAGTACAGGCTAACACAGAAGGTCTTTGGCTAACAAAGTTCACAGATTACTGCAAACTGGGAGCCATAATCGAAACTCCTAACGATATGGACATCCTACAAAAGGGCCTCACTGAGACAGATGCCTGGTGTCCAAGCCATGGCCTCAAGCTCAATGCCAAAAAGTGCATTGTCATCCCTTTTGGTAAAAAATCTGTACCCATGAACTACCACATAGGCGGTAGTCTACTTAACACCGAAAGTGTGATAAGATACCTTGGGACACAGGTAAACAGTAGTATCTCCTTTGATAATCACATCACTACAGTAGTCAGGAAATCCTTCTATGTGGCACACCTCATCACAAAAGGTTTCTCATCCAGGGAAAAAAGAGGTCATTGTTCCCCTCTACTCATCACTCATTAGACCCATTATAGAATACAGTGCCCCTTTTGGTATGTACCTCACAAAACATCTACAACATCTGGAAAGGCCGCAGAAATACCTCAAAAAGAGGATTACCAGCCTCAAACAGATGCCCTACACAGACCGTCTCAAAATACTCCAGCCTTACTCTGTCGCATATCACCTACTCAGAGACGATCTCTGCTTGCATACAAAGCTATGTCAAACCCAGAGCTGTTGGACATGCTCCACTTAAAGAAATCCCAATACCTCCGAGCTAAACAGTCTAGGGACCTAAACCTTGTCACAACAATAAACATGCTGGAGGGATAGATTCCTGTCCCAGAGACTTCACATACTCTGGAACAAACTACCTATCTATATCAAACAAAGCTCCTCATTAGCACTCTTCAAGAAAAATCTTGATGATTGGATGGGAGATAGGAAATTCACCCTGGGGATCACTTCTGTGGCTCTGCTCAACAGGGGCACAGGAAAATAATTTTCTTGGGTGGCGAAAGCCAGGGTACCTTTTTGGCTAGGCTTATATAGGCCCTAGGGCCAGTAGCCTAGTACCTACCTATGAACCTATGATAGACCATCCTGTTTAGGACATTTTGGAGTCTTTGTCAGCACATAAACAATATCAAGGGGCTGCCCATTTAGGTTTCAATACTAAAATGTACAGACTTCAGTGTGTCTGCTGTCAGTGTAATATACTATGTACTTCACAAAAGCAATGATTTTGCCCCAGTAGTCTTTCAGAAATGAAAACAATCAAGACAAAAAAGCATTCCATGATACCTTGAACCGACAAATGTCCCTTTTCAATCAATAATCAAGAAAACGAAAGATATTGGAATACCTTGAACAGGCAAATGTTCCGTTTCAATCCACAATTCTTCTTGCCTCACCCTGTGTGCTCCTTTAAAAGGCCAGACAGGATCCAGAGTATTGTGTTGCTGTCTATAGCATTCATGAAGTGGAATAATTAACTGTTAAGGGTTAAGTGCAAAGATACTGGTCTAAAGGCCTGGAAACAAGTTTTAATATTATCAGATGTATTTGGTTAGAGATTTGAAATGATCTTGCAGTTGCAGTCAGAAAATGCTGACACCCATCAGAGTCTTCACCTTGTGGTGGGATTTTTTTAAAAAGTAGCTCGACTCTATCTTCAGTGGGGCATTAAAGTGGTTTCACTATTATACCTTGAACTGCTAAAACCTGAGAAACTATAACATCAAAAACAAATGCCTAAAACAAAAAAGGACAAAAACCGAAAGTGTAAGTAAGTGTCTGATATCCCCAAACTTGTATATACCCCCTCCATGGTCACAAAAATAAGAAAGAGGGAGAAAGTTCCCAAAATAAATGAATAATTGTTGAACAACATTAAACATGCAAATTTATAGACACACTCTTCAGACTTATCCTTTATAAACACCTGTTGTGGAATACAATGCATGTGGGCTGTCTGCTGAAAGGAGAGTTTTAATAACAAACAGCTGAATGCCAATCATACCAAAACAGAATAAGGGATGGGAAAGGCATGCTGAGAATTATTAACAAACAAATGACACCTATCCAGAGACTGAAGTACTTTTGGTGTGCTTATCTGGTTCTACCTGACTTCGTCGACAGCTGAGAAGACCGACATCGGAATCCGGAGCTCCAGAAGATCGAAAGCGAAGAAGACCGACGCGAATCGCGGGTTGCAGAACATCGACAATGCAGAAGACCGACACGACGGATGACAACACCAACGCCGAGGATGCCGACATGGGGAAAGGCTGTGTGAGTATGCGGTAGTGACGGACGTTAGGGTGCGAGGCAGGTAAGTGTGGAGATTGACGGTCTGTGGGGATAGGGGTGGGTTAAGTGAGTTAGGTTAGGCGATAGGGCGGTTAAGTGAGTTAGGGTTAGGGGCGATAGGGGCGGGTTAAGTGAGTTAGGGTTAGGGGCGATAGGGGCGGGTTAAGTGAGTTAGGGTTAGGAGCGGGTAGGTAAGTGCGATAGTGACGGACCTTAGGGTTAGGGTAAGGTTTAGTGTGGGCTTGTAAGGATTTTGGTGTGCTTGTGTTGTGTGTGTGGTTTGTGGAATGGGGATGTGTTTTGTTTTGTATGGGGTTTCGTGTTTGTGTACCGTCGGTTATTTCGTTGTCGGTTATGTGTGGTTTCGTGTTTATGGACTGTCGAATATGTGGTGTCGGTGATGTGGTTGTCGGTGTTGTGTGGTTTCGATTATGTCAGGTAGAACCGCTTATCTACATGTGAGTAGGTTTACCTCATAATACAAGTATAGTAAATGACTTGATAGTCATAATGTTGGGGTGAAGAGAAGAAACAGAGACACTACTGTAACCCATTCATCAGACTGAAAGTCATACCCTTACCGTTAATCAAGTTAATTTGGGGTTCTGCTGGTGAAATGACAACAGTAAGATTGATCTGAAAGGTTTAAGAGCTGCAGAACTGGGGCTGTAAAACAGCAGGAGACAGGTTAGAAGTGTGCAGCTCTGTAAGTAATGCAGGCACTGTCTACAGGATGCTCTCCTATCTCTAAGGCCTAGTCAGGTGGTGTCAGAGGGCTGGAGACAATATGTCACGAAGTATACTGACAGCTAAATCAATGGGGTCCTTCTATCTTTACTGGCGTAATAAATCAGGAGAAAATACAAATAATTATTAAATCAATCAATCAGCCTTGTAACCTAAGCACTAGAAGGGGCTTCAGCCAGCAAACTTTGGTTGTTCAAATTATTCAGTTAAACTATGATTAAATGGTGGAAGTTCAAGGGGTGGGTGAATAGGACAGAAAGAACCAAAGCTCTGTTCAACCTGGATTCTAGTACTACATTGGTTATTGTGCTGTGGGAAGCTGCAGAAATTTAGACAGACTTAAACATATTTATTTAGTTATTTCTGTTTAACACGTAAGAGCACATGGATGTGGTTCATTTAATAAAGAACTAGTTCATCAAGGTCCATGGGCTTCTAGCAAAAAATGTTTAAATGGAAGACAAAGCCCCATCTCCTACTCCACAACTAATATAACTACATCAGATGTTGCCAAACCTGGGGTGTACGTTATAAACTGAAGCCCATTTGGTGTAGCTTTGATAGAATGGTCCAAGACTGACTGAATTAATATCAAAGTACTGTGCAAATACATTGACCATCTGCTCACATGATCTAATGAGTGGAGAAATACGCTTTGACAAAAGCAATAGAATTTACATGCTCAGCAAGTGGCAACTGACAACAATATACACTACAGACATTAAACAATGAAATACTAGATAACAAAGGTAGGCAAAGGGTGAGGTGAAAAAGAAGAAGCAAAGAGAGAGGGAAGAGTAAGCAAGAGGAGGAAAAAAACTCAAGCAGGAAGCCAAAAGAGTGGAAGGTAAAGGTTAACAACTGCAGATGACTTGGGAATAAAATGAGAATCCTACAGACACTGGCAGATTAAGAGCGAGAGGGCAGCAGCTGCCAAGACTAAATAGATGCTGGGCTGAATCTAGAAGTGCACAAGCCTCAGGCACAACGCACATTTACATTTACAGGTACCTAGGTCATTAATAGAATACTCCTCTCAGTTTTAGAGACGTTAGAGTGAGAAAGAAATAAGCTATATTTAGTACAGGAGCCCATGACAAAAACAGAAAGAACAAAACACACTTGTCCTGCTTTTATTAAAGACGACACTTTTTTTGTTCTTTACAATAAAAATCCCTGGTGCCTTGGTTCACTAGCCTTCTTGGGAATAAAGCTCACAATCACTACAACCCATATAAATAGTTAACATAATTAATTAAATCAATTTTTTTCATATTCTTAAAGTAATAGTACTCAAATTATATAAAACAACTCCAATTTACTTTTACATTTAAACCATAAGGTTTATAAGTCCTATATTTTAAAATAAAATAACTTTCTTACTTCAATACCCAAGTTTTAATGTTACATCCATTATTCTGGATGTTGTAAAAGTACAAAGAACTTTAAATTATTCACATTATGTTTACAGTCGTATATCTGTTTTACCACCAAGTTATTTATGCAACCTCAATGGATAGCACAGAATCTTAAAATGGTTCCATTATTCTTTTTATACTTTTCTTTTTGTTTTCCCACTATATACTTGATTTCACTCATAAATCATATACGACATCTTCAGATGCATAATCAAAAGTCTGCTCAACTTTTGTATAGCATTCAATTAATTTCTAATGCTTCTGTCTGTAATATCATGTGGCATGAGTAACACACTTACCTTTCACTTCTACATTCATCTGTGCAGTCCGAACGTCCTCTTGAATTCAAATCTCCTGTAGTCTCAAAAGAAAAGGACGTAAACCATCAGTTGCGAACAGACGCAGAAGACGAAAACAGGTCGCAAACACCTGTTGCATCTGTGCGACTGGACGGGATGCAAAGGGCGTTCTTAAAGAGGAATGCCCTTTAAAAAAAAAAATGTTTTTAATTTAAATTAATTTCTCGGCCAGCCTATTTCAGGGGGGTGCAAGTGCACCCCCTTGCACCTGCCTGTGGGCGCCCTTGCTCCCACCCACCCCCCCAGCTAGGCTGCTGAGACATACAGACACACAATAAAGGTAAATGCACCACTGCTTCCCAGACCACCAGCAGCAAACTACCAGTGGGAGAGATCTACAAGGTCTACACTTTAAACATGGACAGCGATGTCCCTTGTGGGACACCAAAAATCCTGTTCTTCTAGGCAAGCCCACTAATGATTGATGCGACCAGGATGTATCTGTACACGGAACAGTAGGTTGTGCAAGCCTGGTATCACATGGGTTAACACAACGTGCGACATGTGTCCTGACATGGGGAGAGTGGGCAGTGTGTAGGGGTGTGTTCATACCCCACCTGCGCTCACAGTAAGGATGAGTGCTGTAGAGTAGTGTCAGGTAGCGGAACTAATGGTATGTGATTATGGGCCTATGTGTGTAGGTGTTGGCTGGCAGGGACCTATTAGGACTGCCCCATGGATCTACGTAATATTTTGATATGGGTATAGCAGATGCCCATACCTCCCAAACAAGCACATCTACTGGATAGTCCATAAATCATTGGGGGAACACATAGGGACCATATCATTGACCTGTACCCGATTACCATGGCCGTCCGTGATTATGAATCGTAATCTAACACAGTCCCAACTAAACCTCCCTAGAACTAGTGATATTAGGACAGGTTGCAAACTACACATAATGAATGACAGAAAAAATAAAATATGAGCTCCCAGTAGAACAAACACCTCTCAGCAGGCAAATGATGACTTGTAATACTAGAAATATACTCTGAGAGGTGACCACGGAAACATTCATGCATGCTTCTTGTACCTCAAGGAATATAAATATACGAATAATCCATAATGAATTAGTAAGGCAAATCGAACTGACTCCATTTAAAATAATAAATATTTTAATAGAGCATGCCACAGGTAAGCGCTTTCACATAAGCTTCATCAGACCGTTAAAATTCAAAAACACATTCAATTAAAGCTTTTTATACAAAGCAAACTCGTGTTGTCAACTAACTTAACTCAATCAAGCATTTAAAGTTGTATCCCAAACATAACACTCACTATATAATGATGCTTCCTAATAAAGCATGTGCAATTAAAAACACATTCTAATGTTGAATAGTATGTGTGAAGCACATCATCATAAAAAACAAAAAAATAAAACATTCAATTCAACAACACAATATGTATCCGAGTATACTTAATATATGTACATCATTGAAAGTCTAACTTACTTGTCATGTTTCCATTAATATTCTAACCAGATAAACTCAGATTTCGCCAATTTTACTATGTAATCTAAACAAATTTCAATCTCATTTGCATACTAGGATTTGTATCTGAAGTTACCACTAAAAAAGGACTTCAGTCAGCGTCGAACATACGCTAAACCACAAATGGCTGATGTGTAATATTTACATGCAAAGGCTCCTATAGCCACTAACCATCTCCTGATCATCCACAGCCCGACTGGTTTCAAACTTTCTAATGAAGTACAAGAAAATAAAAATCAAAAAATACAGTAAAGTAAATACATAAAATAAATAAAATAAATATACTCCACATCCACATGATATCCCCAGTTGTGCTTTGGGAGGTACCTGTGGCTAGTGTACCTAGGCCTACACATACCTTGGTATCCACTGGGATGGGTTCCCCTCGGCCTGTTCGATGTGTCAGGTGTGGCCAGCACAGCTCAAAAATCTGCTGTAAGAGGTCTCTGTCCACCCTATAGCACTCCACTATCTACAGCTCATGTAGCCCCTGGTAGGTTACCCTGGGTCTGTTCAGTCTTCTCTGTCTCCTCACTGAGGGTTGTTTGGCAGCATTCACATTCTCACCACCCTCAGCCTCTTGCACATGTTGGTCAATGTTGCCTGCTGCAGCCCATCTCATTTCATAGGTTTGTTTGTTAAAATTTCCCTGCATGTATACACTGGTGGTGTAGAGTGTGGAAATACCCGAGGGGAAGGTGCTTGCTCAAATTATCATAGTGTTCTGGGCTGGGCTGATCTGCTGGGCCTGTAATCTGCTGATTCTGATAAATATCACCTGTTTGCCCAGCTTGTTCACCTTGATTACTCTCCTACTGCTGTTATCCCTCCCAATTGCACTAGGCAGGTAGAGATATACCCCTAGCTTAGGCATGCTAAGCTATGAGCAATCCCGAGGCACAGGGCTCCAATCCATGTACAGTATGCCTGACCCCCCCCCATGATTTCACCTATATTGTAGTCCTGCACCCGGCTATCACATACACTCTTGGGACGTGCATCACACCCTGGAGATAAACGGGATTCACTATTTTCCACCTCATTTGCATAGTATTGTCTTCTAATGCATAGTGACATGACCCATACTGAGCCTAACCAAAAATAAGCACTGCTTACTGTCGCGCAGACCCGCACACAACTCGTTAAAAGTGCTTTACTATCACCGTATTCAATGTCCCTTGTTCTACCCAGCAACAAAACAAATGGCCTCTGCACGGCTCGAAACCAGGACCCTGCACACCACAGACAATGTGCTTTACCACTAAGCCATGGCAGATATGCATACATCTGAGGTTATCACATACATATCATCCAGCACAGGCATTCAACAGTATAGGACATGAATTCCATCATGTAGATTTCTATGTGCTAATGTCCACACACACACACATATACATATATATATATATATATATATATATATATATATATATGTATAGATATATATATAGATATATACATATGCACACACATACGTAGATATAGAATATATATCTCAACAGAGAACCACGTGACACCAAAGCATTAGACAAGAATGAAAAGGAAACCACATGTGCCTCCTGCATTATGTAGTGGTGTTATTATCAAGGCAAGTGTTGTTCTGTGCATTACACAGGTTCAGACTGTATTCAGGGTAAGATTAGGGCTGCTAACATTACTCACCAGACCTATTGCCGAATGTATGGGTATGTCTTCCCAACCCAATCTCTTGGCCGATTGCGACATTTATGGCCACTATATAGGAAAACAACAAAACACGCTCCTCAACACATCCAGTAGTTAGCCACTCACAGACACTAACACATAGGATATGACTGCCAAACACACACACCTGTCACACCTTGGAATAAAACACCTACCTGTCTATTCTATCACACTTCAGCATTACGCAGTTACAGAATGCGCTACCAAGATTACTGGGACACAGCACTCCCAGAGGTGTACTTCTAGGTGGGTGACATCATCAGCAATGGCAAAGTCGACGATAGGGATTGTATGGAGTGTGAGCAGTCTAAAAGCATTATTCTGTTCCCAGACAGACAGAGACACACACACAGATGGCACTGACCTAACTACCACATTACTTTACAGCATCACACAGTTACAGAATGCGCTACCAAGATTACTGGGACACAGCATTCCCAGAGGTGTACATCTAGGTGGGTGACATCGTCAGCATTGCAAAGACGGTGATAGGGATTGTATGGAGTGTGAGCAGTCTAAAAGCATATTTCTGTCCCCAGGCAGATGGAGACACACACACACACACACACACACACACACACACACACACACACACACACACACACACACAGCTGGCACGGCTGGGATTAGAACACTGACACTAACTACAGAACGCGCTACCGAGATTACTGGGACAATGCACTCCCAGAGGTGTACTTCTAGGTGGGTGACATCATCAGCATTGGCAATGTCACCGATAGGGATTGTAGGGAGTCTGAGCAGTCTAAAAGCATTATTCTGTCCCGAGACAGACAGAGACATACATACACACAGTTGGCATTTGAACACCGACCTAACTACCTTATCACAGTACAACATTATGCAGTTACAGAATGCACTACTGAGATTACTGGGACACAGCACTCCCAGATGTGTACTTCTAGGTGGGTGACATCATCAGCATTGGCAAAGACACAGATAGGGAGTGTATGGAGTGTGAGCAGTCTAAAAGCATTATTCGGTTCCCACACAGATGGAGACACACACACACAGTTGGCATAGCTGGGATTCAAACACTGATCTAACTACCTTACCATACCGCAGTATTACGCAGTTATAGAACGCATTACTGAGATTACTGGGACACAGCACTCCCAGAGGTGTACTTCTAGGTGGGTGGCATCACCAGCATTGGCAAATATGGCAACAGGGATTGTATGGAGTGTGAGCAGTCTAAAAGCATATTTCTGTCCCCAAGCAGATGGAGACACACACACACGCAGTTGGCATGGCTGGGATTAGAACACTGACCTAACTACCTTATTACACTACAGCATTACTTAGTTACAGAATGTACTACCAAGATTACTAGGACACAGTACTCCCAGAGGTATACTTCTAGGTGGGTGACATCATCAGCATTGGCAAAGATGGCGATAGGGATTGTATGGAGTGTGAGCAGTCTAAAAGCATATTTCTGTCCCCAGGCAGATGGAGACAAACACACATGCCAGTGGTGTGATCAGGACAACTGCCTATCTACAGGCCACTATTACAATACTACATAGATACAAGCCGCGCCACAGACACTACACCTTTCAAGACTGTCAATATGACCTTCTAGGAATGCGGACATCGACATGGATGCTGGCAGTTACGATGTACATGCCTGTGAACCTGTGTGGTCAATGTAGGAATCCATCCTGAAGTGGAGTATGGCCATCTGTTGACTTGACGACTACTATCGCTATAAAGGGTTACAATGGCCATGCCCATACACATAGAGGCACATAACCGACACAAGGTGTCACTGGGCATGCTCACACACTTAGTAGCACATGGCCGTTTGGAATGCACTATGTGTCCATCTACAAAATGTTATACTGGGCATGCTCATACACTTAGTAGCACAAGGCTGTTTTGTATGCACTCTGATTCTAAACACGGAAGGGCACAGTGGCCATGCTATTACAGTTAGACGTGAGCAACACATTGTAATGGACTCTGGTGTCGATAGTTGTCATTGTTAGCAGGAACGCTGCACTACATATATATGACACTGGTCTTCTACACAACATCTGCTGCTGTCCGTTACCTCAGATGTACCAATCTATACCTGGCACACTACTACCACCCGTGGTGATGTCCTGCCAGGAGTGACTACTTCGCCCATATAGTGCCATTCATAGTCGAATGTCCTGAGATCAGGTTAACACCCTGACACCTAGAGGACAACTGCATTGTATGTGTATGCTAAACAGTGCTAGATGTGTAACGTTCGTAATCACAGTTGCCCAATGTAGATCCAACAATGGGGAATACTGACATCTGTGCAGTGAGGAACACCTGGCTGAAGGCTCAGTTGTGCACAATAGCACTACCACCGTATGCATCGGAACCAGACATGTGGCCCATAACACAAGTATGGACCGCTCCAGGTGGTGGTGTCCCCATGTACATGAAGGCAACTCACATGTACTGACCAGTACACCCTCAAAAGGCATCACAGATGTGTCAGGTGCAGATCACAGTGTCAAAAGCCACATTCTAGGTTGTAGCACTCAGACATCACCATGTCCTTGGACCAGCAACACACATCCTGACATGTGGTAGGACATATAATAGTACAACACCATGTGACCCATGACCAGTTGACTGTACCTAGCTCTACATCAACTGTGCAGACTTCCCATGTACTGACACAGTTGCATCATGTTTTATGCAATGCAATGATACCACTGTTCATAACCAGGTCGGCTGTACATATGACAAGGGCCTTGGGTCATATACAGCAGTAACAGATGACTGTTGCTGTACACCAGTAAACACCCTCATGTTTGGATATGACATACATGTACCTGCCATGGATATGTACATGCCACACACACACACACAACACATATGTATATAGTATAGCTGTTGCTATCCTTTGTGCAGACTTGTGGCTACAGCAATTACACACATGCACATGGAAGGTAGGTCCATGGCTGTTGAATGCTAACAGTACAAAAGGTGTGATATGAATGTTGACTGAGTTAACATTCCCTCTGTACTGGTTACCCATGACAACTATCATATCATACAACAGTCCATGTGTCATGTATGTCATCACACATGTCCACCAATTGCAATACCTACAAACATGGCAAAATAACAGGAATGTAAGACCTACACACATGTACATGTAGTGGTGTGCGTTCAACTACCATGCATGTGCAGTAGCTGATGTTTGCAGGTGACGTGTGTTTTACTACAACATGCAGTTGCAATGCAGCCTCATCATTGCCAACTGTATATGGTGATATGCTGACAGTATGGTAAGATGTACATCGGGTATGGACGGATGTGTGGACATAACTAAGTGGTGGGGCATCTTTGCAGATGGATGTTTGCTGAGGACAGGTGTGTCACAAGCAGTCCTACAATAACATGTGCAAACACTAAGCTATGGTTTTGTTAATTGAAGGGGAACACATACAACCTACACAGTGATTAGGGTGTCACTGACTGTAAATCACTTGACACAGGTAACACTTAAGACCTCCCATGTGCATATATTAGCACAACTGCCAAAGGTAGCATCGGTACACATTGTAATGCGGGCAATACTGCTGCATGTCTGTCATACGTATCATAAGATAGCAGGTGTTTGATTCACAGTACTGCCATGTGTGTTTGCTTGTGTGTCCATATATGTCACGTATAGTGGGGAATACATCCCAATTGTTACACACTCTCCTGTACACTGTTGTAGAGATTTGTTCATACTGCATTGTAGAAAGCAAGACATAGGCAGGGGTGGGGTGTGTGTCACACACATGTGTGCTATCTGTATGTGCATGACATAGGTGCATTCAACTGTGGACTCCACAGTTTGTGTGTGCATGTATGTATGGCTGTCTGGTCCATGGAGTGAGGATGTATGTTACCATAGTGAACAGATAGGACCCCTAACCCCTCCAGGTGATGCAATCTACTACCCTGTTTATGCCGTCGATCTTAGGCATTATTGACTACCTGTACATGTGTATTCTCTGTGTCATGTCATGTAGGTGCACAGTACTGTAATGGTGATTACTACATAGGCAGGGGTCCTCACATCAACATTATTAAGTGTGTGTGTGTGTGTGTGTATGTGTGTGTGTGTGTGTGTGTGTGTGTGTGTGTGTGTGTGTGTGTGTGTGTGTGTGTGTGTGTGTAGTTGTGTGTTCGCATCCTGTAATGTCAATGTTTATTACTGCTACACTGTGAGGCCTAACGCTATCAACTGGCCTCTACCCTTGTCATCAGCTAGACTGCTATGTAAACTCCCCACCCCATGTAACTGTACCTGTGATGTCACCCGGTATGGATGTCATGTCCCTAGCCACTGTAGCTTAGTACACAGCTCCCATGCTCCTGGATCAGTAGATGTGTAGACATCTTTGGAATGTCAGCCTTTTTAACACTGAGGTTGAGGCTATGAATAGCATGCTGGTGTTGCCATACATACCTGTGAGTAGTCCACATTTACACATGGGAAACTAACCTCAAACACTGACACTCAACGGCACATGCAATTAGGCCTGAAGGAGGGAAGCAGGACATCATGACCAACATTCTGTTACTGTTGTTACCAAGACACATACTGTGAACAGATAACAATGCATTCTAAACCTGTACTACATGGTATGTCTGCTGCGTGTCAACAGTGCACAACAATTGTAGTCTACACTTATCTCCCTATTCTGTTCACCCTGTGCATCAGACCACATCAGCATGTCCCTGCACCGATGGTGTGGATGACAGGGATACTGCACAGGCATCATCATATGCACAGGGTGATAATGTTTGCCAGGGGCCTAGGCTGCACCAGTGGATGACATCATGTGTGTGGGATAGGGCTTGTGATCTAATTGGCCATGTGTGGTTGTTATGCATGTGTGTGTTGTGGTGCCCTACAGATGTTTCTTGTGTGTGTGTGTGTGTGTGTGTGTATGTGTGCACACAGTTCTGCCATATGTCTGGCCTACACAGGGGTATTATTGACAGCTCCAGACTGTACAGACCAGGTATTACAGCTCACGATGCCCGGCCACAGCCATGTGAACTGTGCCTGCCAGGGGTTGCATGGGCACTACCAGACAGAGGTGCAGATTGGGTACTGTCCAATGACACATGTCCACTGGAACCATGTCCCTGTTGGGACCATCCAGGGCCACGTGCACGTGGCCTGCTGTGATCAGCGCAGCACTAGCTGTGCTGCTGGTGCTACCGCCGCTATGGGAGCAGCCATGTGAGGTAGCACATTCACGTACACCTGCACCAGGTGACGTAGCTGGCCTACGTCCACGTGCCCTATGCCTCACTCCTACCAGATGTTCCAGCACAGACAGCTCACGCTCGCAGATTGTCATGCCACGGTCAAGAATTCCAACCATGTCACCCAATTGTCTGTCCATAACCTCAGAAATCTGCTGTTGAGCATTTGCCATTGCCTGGATGTTGTTGTTTAAAGAATGGATAGCAGCACTCTGAAGCCTTTGCCTTTCTCTGTTCTGTCGTTCAGCACGTGCCTGTGCCACCATTACAGCCTGAAATATGCGTCTGGTGACACCAGCTGCTGTGCTCTGTCCTGCAGGGGTATGCCGGCCAGAGGTCCTCCTATGAGCAGCACTGGCCACATGCCTATGTGGGCCATCTCCACTCATTTGCCTGACATCATGGTGTGAATACACACCTTCCATAGCCACCACACTTTCCTGTTCCAAGCTATCACATGCCAACTGTCCTTCCTCTATGGCCACTGGTGATGGGGTATGTGTTGGCATGAAATCTGTGTGCGAGGATGAGGGGGGTATAGGTGGAATGGCAACAGATGGCACAGATTCAGCCCCTGACAACCCTGCCTGTGCCTCAAGCATATGTTCATCATCACTGCTAGAGTCTCTGGGGACACTAACATCAGATGGACCGCAGGAGGGTAACACACCTACATCACCTGTGAGGGCAGACAAAGACTCTACATTACAATACAGACACACCCACACACACACAAACACACATAGACACACACAGACACACAACATGCATGTGATATGACAGAAGGCATGCAACATGCATGTGATACAGCAGATGGCATGCAGCTCTGACAATAATAGTGGTAGTTATCATACATCCCTGGGTTGCACACAACAGCATGCATGTGTCATAGCAGAAGACGTGCATTTCACACAATCATGGTAGTAAGCATGCATCCCTGTGTTACACCTTGTGGACCAGCACAGGTTAACAGTACACATGGCTGATGTGTGGCATATGACCTTGACATTAACATGTAGTATGACATGTAATCTGCTGATATGTGCATTGGCATGCATACATGTTTAACACAATGGTGTACTGTAAGATATACAGTGGGGTAGTGGTGTCACATTGCAGTGTTGTCTGTCCACCCTACAGATAAAATGCACATTTAGCAGATGTGCATGACCATTGCAGGGTATTATGAGGCATCTATATTGCTATATAGTGTGAAGTACAGACACAGTGCATAGCCATGACTGTGTGCATACACAATACATATATACTGTGGAATGTGACCCACATCATTGAGGTATATACACACTAAACCATGATGTGGAATGTGTGACACAGGTCACCGAAGGCCATACAGATGACACCCCTGCACACTTGCAAACATATTTTAGCTGCCTGGCAATCATGTCTACACATGGCAGACTTGTCAATACACCATGTCCCACATGACATTTGTCTACTACACACACAAGGTGCACGGCTGACAGTAATGTCCAACAGCAGCAAGGGAAATCTACTGTATCTGTGGCCTGATGTGGTTGTCTGTGTATGTATTTGGATGCTGTACAGGTGGCTACTGTCATGCTGTGACACAGTCATGATGTTAAACACATCTTATGTGGTCGAATGATGTTACGCCTCCACAAGCTGTGCACAGGCCTGTAGGATGTCTAGTGTTCCACATCTGCAACATAACCATTCAACAAAGGCTATAGTTGGACCATGTGGAGCCAATGTACAACAGGGTGTACACACAAACACATCACATCTAATGTGTGTTGCTACATGTCTCTGGCCATCCTCCATGGCTAGTTGTGAACATGTGTTGACAAAATGGTTGTGATGGCCATCTATCTCACATATCTGTGTTGTCCTGTATGACATACACCCATAGATGTCATATACTCCACTGTCCACAGGGTTATTCAAACAAAGGGTTGTATGTTTGGTATGTGGGGTATGTTTTATGGGATAGTGAGACAATGTTGCAGCCAGCCCACTACATGTCATGGACATGTCAGATGGCACATCACAATGTGTGCACTCATAGCAGGGGCATAATCCACACCGGTGAATCCTGTGGGCTGCCCATACTCCAGCTCACTGTGGAGTACTGTTTGTGTACCCCACATGTGTAGTTCTGATGTGTAGTACATGTTCCTACATTGAACAACACCTCCACCATTGTATGCACAGCTGTCCACACACCTAGTAATGAAAGTTTGTGAGGTTTCATGTCGGTGTTTCACATAGTTTGTAAGTATTACACATGGGTAGCCATTGTGATAGATTGCAGATGTGACCTGTATATTGTGACAGGACCATACATTATGCGTACATGAGTTAAAGGGCCACATGGCGAATAGATCTGTGCATTAACATGCCTGATACTTATAACTGTCTCACCTGCAATGGGCTGCTTTCTTAGCAGAATGCCAGAGGTACCTATGTAGGGGTAACACAGCAGTATGATCATTATCCATGCCTGTGTGACAGCTACAGGGCGAAATGTGCATGTTAACACATTCACCAGTACAATAGGATATACTATGGAGTATGCACATGTGTGCATACACAGAGTAGCATACTATAGTATGTGGCATGTGTGTATGCATGCCTTGCGTATGATGTTACATTACATATTGTACAGTGACACATGCAACTATATGGGATATAATAGTTATATGTGCAGTAATGACTTATCAGGCAACTCCAGGCTCAGTGGTTGAGAGACACCCACCTCCATGATGTCAGCTAAGGCTTGTGGATGCTGTTCTGCCGGTGTCCCCAGGTTGGCCAGTAGCTCCTTGGTACGCATGAGAGGGGGCTGGGTTGGTGGCCCACCAGATGTTGCACCTTATTCCCTGGCAATTGCATTTGCACACTGTTTCGCCCATCTGATTAGGTCTGTACAGTGTCTGCGCACCTGCTGGTATGTGCGGTTATGGCCACCCACATCATTAACCCTCCTGCGAAGTTTCTGCCACAGGTCATCCCGCAGCTGTGCATCCTGTGGCACATGGCTAAACAGGACATCATAGTTGTCTTGGAAGTAAGGTATGAGGGCCTTATCCTCCAAGCTTGTATAGGCTGGTAGCCTTGCCCGCATCATACCTGGACAACATAATGATGGAGACAGGTCACAGTATCTCAGAGATGCACAGAGATACAGCTGCACATACATGTGTATCACATTTATTATGTACAAATAGTTGTCTTTGCAAATCTTCATGACGCTGACACCACTGGCATGTTTGTGTCACACACATGTGCCACTCAATGGGGATTGGATATTATCCCCATATATGTGTGTGTCACCTGATTACATTGCTCATATTCCATGTGAATGCTGTCTTAATTTGGGCATGTCTGTTTGCCTGTACTGGTGTTCTTACCTATCAGAACATGCCTAGATGTGTCCACATTAATGCTGTTGACCATGATGCTGTGTATATGTCACATATAAACACTTACACTGCCTTAATGGACATGACCTGTGACACTGCAGACATGCACATGGAAGGTTTTACATGCATGTGTTTTGCCATATACATCTACACGGCACTCTACAGCAGTTCAAAATCCTGCCACGTATCACCTGTGTTGCACATGTGATGCACATGGGACACTGGCTAGCCTGATGGTATTTGCAGGGATGGTTATCAACTATAGCATGTACAGCCAAGGTCATCTAGTAGTCTGTATGCCCTGGGCCATGTATGAGCCTAAGATGTAAGGTTACCTAGCTGTAGCTGACAGCCGTGTTTCCAGCACCAGGTAAAGCAGTGCCACATAACTGATCCACTCGGTTAATGATACATCTACCATGTGGTCATCACACCATGTCTGACAGAGGTGAAATGTGCAGCTTTGCTGGACAGGGATGCATAATATGACAGGAATATGTAACGTGAATGTCACAAGGATCTGTCCAGCATGTGGCGATCCTTGTACTAGGAAGGTGGATGTCCATGACATATGTATTTGAGATCAGGATATGTATGTGTAGCATGTCCAACATCACAGTGTTGGACATGGCTTTATGCAGGATAGGCATCATGCTACATACTGGAGATGAGGATTGTGAAAGCTGGTGTCGGCCATTCAAACATGGCCAATACCCCTTAAAGGTGATATGTGATCCGATATAAGTCACTTGAGTGATGAGTATGGCTGAACAATGGTCTCTATAGTCATGGATGGCACCCTGTCATGACTAGGGTTGCCACTTATGACTACCTAAAAGGATCAGTGACGTCACTATCTCAGGGAGGAAAACTGCACAGCAGCATCCCTTACACACAGTGTCCATTATGTTGACCACTGCCTAGGTGGTAGTTCATGGGTACAGGGTTATTAACCTAGCAGTGACAATGCAATATGCAGCTGTCAGATTGTGCACATATGTCACACACCTCACCCACAAAGTCCCTTCTTTATGTTGTCCACAACACTGAGTCAGCTATTGTTCCTAGATCATAGCCATTCACATACTTACATAGGCAGATGCCGCCTGTTTGTCTGTATGGTATGGTCTACAATGAAGGGGAGTACAATGAATTAACCCTGTCTTACTGTAGCTGGCACTGGTGTGATATGCACATATTAATAAGACACCTTCTGTAGTGTTGTTTCTGTCAACAGTCCACTGGCAGAACACTCTTGTGACATACAAATGTACATCTAGTATACAGAGTGTAGGTGGAACACAGTATGGGTGATGATGTCCTATGGCCTGACACAGGTATGATATGCAGTGTGAAATCATCCTTACTGTCATCTACATCTGTGCTGCTGACAACATATACGTTGATTAAGCTTCATGGCCATTCAGACCAGACTCAGCAGGGTAGTAGTGCAGTGCATCCCATTATGAGCGGTGTCTCCACTTTGTGGGTTGTGATAACTGTTGGTGTGCACCATTCAGTGTTTTCACAGACTGACATGAAGCTTTGTTTTGCATGATGTGTATGTGTAGAGCAAACTGTTTTGCCATATGTGTATGATACAACCATGGATGTGGACAGGTCCCATGCAGCCTGAGTGCACCTCGTACCATCATAGTTATGGTTACAGGGGCTCTGTAGTGTACATGGATATATGATTGTGTACCTGTTGGGGGGGCAGTGTGTTTATGTTATCCAACACCCTATCTGTATTGCTTATTCATGCTCAGCACTTGTTCAGGACATGCAAGCACTACATGAGCTACTAATTACTATAGCTCTCAATCCTCCTCATTACCTACAGGTAAACACTGTTTGTACTCACATTTCCCACTTGCTTAGAGTAAAACAGCTCTTGTACACACTTTCCTCACTTATCTAGTGGGAAATAGTTACATATTCAGGCATGTCCAAGTGCCAATTCCCAGTGTTCTCGCCTGTATATATGATGAATATGAGCATCATGAGGCAATATAGAAATTGTCTCGTGTACACAGTCAATACACCCTCCTAACATCCAACACTACAACCTGTGGGAGATGCACATATCTAGCCATGCTGGAGGTAAAGCTCTCAACAACCCAGACTGAACTTGACAATCATGTGGAGAAGTTAAACATTTGCACCACACCACACTCATCACATAGTCTCACTAAATCTCCACCACCACAGGCCACACATAGTAACACAACAAAATTTGCGGAGCCTCTCAATACTACTCTGTCTAGGCAACAGAGAACTCCAAAGCAGAAACTCAGGCAGCCCCATCCCCCAACACAACACAGCTCACAGACTCAGTGTGCCCATCAATCACAGCCAATAGGGCTAAATAACGTACCCAACACACTAGTCATAGGTGACTCTATAGGCGGTCACACTGATGTCCCACTCACCAGGCTACACAAGGAGATACTTACTCTCAGCTGCCTGTCCGGTAACAGGATCTGCAACATAACCTATGCACTCAGGTCACTCCTCAACAGATACAATATGACTGTGTCATTGTCCATGTTAGGGTGAATGCCCTGAGATGTACCTTCCTGGACTACATGTAAACAGACATGGAATAGCTCACCGATCTTGTAGCCCAGGCTGCTATTGCCCTAGCCCTGAGTAGCATTCTGCCATTGTCCAGACTGATAATGCAGTACAAGGACAACATGATTTACTTCAACAATTGGCTATGCTTCTGGTGTCATTCCAAGGGTATCCAGTATCTGTCTGCTTTGAATGACATGGTCGACAGAACACGATACTTTGGCACAGATGGACTGCACCTGTCAGCCCTGTGATTCCGGATAATGGCTAAGGCTCTTGCTGCTCCTATAGTGCCTGTTTTAGGCACGGTTCAAATAACATATTCATCACCATGACAGGAACAGGAAAGCAAAACCTGAGGGTAATGCTACACAATGCTTGACGTCTTAATCTCAAATGCACTCACCTGTGGCACTCCTTGTAATGGACCACTTTGATATCTGTGCAGTGACTGGGACCTGCTTCTAGGCTCCTGAGAGCACCCCTGCACTACCAGGCTATTATTCATACCACACCTTTCAGTCATGTAACAAGGACCGGAACATGCACGGCGGAGGTGTGTCCATGTTTCCTAAGGATATCCACACCTCCAGGCTAGTTGCTTAGCACAATGCATCAGAGGTTATCCAAGTGCAACTAACTTTAGCCATAACTGCTATACAAATTGTAGCTTGCTACAGATCTCCCACCGTACCCCACGGTTAATGGTCCTCTCTTCTTGGTGTACTGGAAATTAGGGTTCAACCAGACACACTACTAATGTGCGACTGACACTACCCCACCATTAACTGGGATACCTACTCATGCACCGACACATTAGGCCAATGCTTTCTGGGATTCATAAACTCCAATCGCCTGGATCAGCCTATCCACACCACCACCAGGGGCAACAATATCCTAGACCTGGTCATTACCAACATGTGTGACTGGTGTTCCACACCTGGGGTTATCTCCTCATTGGTCAGATCCTAACATACGCTAATCACCCCTGTTATCCACATCCTGGCACCACACCCTTTATGGAAACCACAGTACAATATTTCTACAAAGCCAACTTCAGGCTTCTTATGACAGCAGTAGTAAACGTCATGACACCCATGCAGATGGACAATACAGTTACAACTGCTGAATCATACACAACTGCACTTTATTAGCACTTACACGTCTGCATGGATCATGCTATCCCAAACAGAAACATAACGCTACCCTTCAGAAAAAGGAAGCCACTCTGGTGGTCCACTGCCATGGACATAATGTACAACAGAAGGAGGAGACTGTTGCAAATTAGAGTACAATCCCAAGAGTGGAGGAGCTCCCTGGTCAGCCTCAGTAAGAATCTGAGATCCCTTATCACATCCTCCAATGCTAGCTACGTAAACATAACCGTGACTAATTCCAAGGACTACCACAAAGAATTCTAGAGGTATGTCACTACTCTCTATGGCAATACCCACATCTGCTCTGACATACAGCAGTAAGGCACGAACATTACAGAACGGACTGATATTGGCAACATCCTGGCAGATAGGTTCAGTGCTAAATTTTCACCCCTCTCACACCCTAAAGGGCCCATATCTATACAGGAATGATGCAGTCATAACTACGCAGTTCAAAACTGCACTCTCTAAAGCCAGGAACACAGCATCCATGTGACGCTACAACATCCCAGGCTGCAATGTTCATGAACTTCAGAACGAACTGGCTCCCCACTTAGGCACCATATTCAATAATAGCCTTGCATCAGGCATTGTGGCCCCTGAATGGTGCACAACAACAGTTATCCCACTCCACAAAGGTGGTGCCACAATGGACCAGGGGAACTATTGCCCTATACGCCTGACTAGACTGTTCTGCAAGGCTATGGAGCACATCATCATGGATCTCATTCACAGAGACATTGGTGGCTTCCAAACCTTTGATCCCACCCAGTTTGGATTTGTTAGGGCCAGACCATGCCTCCTAAACCTGGTGGACTCCTTTGAGACAGTTACCAAGGCATTAGATGAAGGTAATGAGGTCTACACAGCCTACCTTGACCTCTCAAAGGCTTTCAACACCATTCCCCATTCTGGCATTATCAACATACACATCCACCTGCACATTAACCCCTACGTCACGAGATGTTATGCAAAGTGGCTCATGGACAGAACCCACACAGTGAGGGTAGCATACCCTAGGTCCTACTGTAAATCAGTTACAGTTGGCGTCCCCCAGGGCTCAGTCATAAGGCCTCTCATGTTCGGTATATGCTTTTCTTAGGTACAGGCTAGCACAGGAGGACTTAGGCTAAATCGGTTTGCAGGCAACTGCAAACTAGGGGATATGATTCATTCCCCAGCTGATACAGACACCCTCCATGAGGGTGTCACTGGGACGGATACTTGGTATCAATAACATGGCCTCAAGCTGCATGCCACAAGGTGCATAGACATCCCCTTTGGATTACACCAATCACCCATGGACTATCACATAGGTGGTAGTCCTCTGCATACATAAGACGTAATAAGGGATCTTAAAACCCAAGAAGATAGCATTCACTCCTTTGATAATCATATTGGCAAGGTGGTGTGGATATCCTTCTACATGGCCCCCCTAATCTCTAATGGGTTTGTAGCCAGAACAAAGGCAACCATTGTGCCTCTCTACTCATGACTTATGAAACACATTAAAGGGTACAGCACCCCATTTGGGATGTACCTTACGAGACAACAGCAACGGCTTGAAACACCACAACATTACCACACCAAGAGGAATACTGACCTCCGAAGGATGACGTATGCAACCCAACTACAGAAACTCCAGCTGTACTCGTTTGCATACCACCTACTCAGAGGTGATCTCTGCTGGACATACAAGGCCCATGTCCAAAACAGTATTAATGGATATGTTCCACATAAGCAAAAGCCCCTGAGAGTCACATGCTCTGGGATATGTACCTAAACACAATGATGACTAGGACATGCTGGAGGGATACATTCCTGACCCGGACACTCCCCATGCTTTGGAACATGATTCCTATGTACATCAGGCAGGGACCCTCCCTAGCACTCTTCAAGATATACCTCGATGGGTGGATGGGAGACAGACATGTGCACCAGGGATCACTGCAGTGGCTCTGCTGTACAGAGGTGCAGGAAACTAATGGCTCTGCTGTTCACAGGCACAGGAAACTAACCTAGGGAGGTGGCGCAAGCCAAAACACTGTAGCTAGGCTTATGAATGGAATGGATTCTTATCTGAAGAAGTCTAGCTTGTAGACGAAAGCGCTCATATTTTGTACTGTCGACTTATCATAAAGACTGTTTTTTACCTCAACAAGGTGGCCTGGATTTCGTTTGTATTGGATGGTATTTGGTTTCATAATTACGTGGAGTTTGCTGAGTTTTATGAATGGCCTTGGCCAGACAGCATAGTACCTACCTATGAACCTATGAACCTATTACATGTCCTTTGTGCATGAATAATTAACTAGCTCTTCCATTTCAATTAGCTATCATGCTGATACACTATCTGGTGACTGCAAGTAATATGTATCCTGTTTTTGTGTATTGTACATGCCAATAGACATACCTCATGTTTGCATAACATAAAAGTAATGCTATGTAAAATGTTAGACATATCTACCTACAATAATATACATTACATATGTTTTGGCACAATATCCCACAATGCAAATCATAATTGCACAGCAGGACCACCTTAGACATGTTATTCTCAATTATATGCCCATACATATGCCTACTGTTATAGTATATCAACATATACTATCCCCTGTTATGGCACGTACTTGTTGGACCAACCCTGCCACTGACAGCAGCTGGAGTGTAAACTGTTGTGTTGAAAGTCCTTATATAGCATCCCTTGTGGTGTATGAGGTGTTTATCTTGTGGTCTACAGCAGTACACACGATTTCTATGAGCGTTACTATGCTCAACAATACATCACTACATAATACATTTTCCCACCATATGCATTGCGTACACTTTAATTATTACAGAACAGGTACTACATACACTGACATACTGAATGTTCTACATACCTTATTAGCAACCCGAGTTGTCGTTGACAGTAATTTAAATCCTATTCGGTTTGTGTTGCAATCCTCGTTGTAATGTTTTGCTGGTTTATACAGACGGTTTGAATGCATGACAAGCCATCCTTTTATACTTAGATATCAGTAACATGTGTATCCTGCCACCAATTGGTGTTCCGGAGTAGATGATTACATGCACATCAGCTGTGCAGCTAGTCCATTAGCCAGTGACATGGCAACAGTGGTGTAGTTAGTGGGTAGTGTAGTGGGTTCAGTTACCCCAGGGCAGACCGATGGGGAGGAACAACAGCAACTCGTACCAGCAGAACTGGGCGTGAGGGAGCAACTGATAGTAACATGTGAAGATTTCAATTTGAGTATTGTTAATTTTTCAAATTCTTCTAATAACCAGATAGTGTCAACACACAATAATTTTAAAGTGTATAATTTTACTAATGTTTCTGTTACTACTGATTTTTTTGAACTCTTTACTAAGGGTTTACAATATAAACCCTCGAGGTCTTCTAATTTACCCAAACTTCTCATGGAGTTAAAACTTTTTATTAGGAACCTAAATCTTTCTTTGTACTTTAAGGGTCAGGAAGCCCCTACCAATGACATCTGTAGACAAAGTACATTTAATCCCCCTACCCACCCCGGGCTTAAAATGTTTGAAGAACTATTAGAAAAATCTTTTAGAAAGAATTTGGGGATACATCACCAACATCCCCCTTTTAATTTTGATAAAAATTTATACGGAGTGATAGAGTTATTGAGGAAAGAAAAAATCAGGGTTATGAAACCCGATAAAGGGGGAGGTGTGGTCCTAATGTATTCTTTTGATTACGATAATGCTATACATGATTTATTACAGGATACAGAAACATATGAACAGATTTCAAGAAATGAATTGAATGTTTCATATGGTAGAATAAAATACAATTTAGGTGACCATCTTCTTCAGGGTGCCATTAATGAGAATCTGTTCAACTATTTAAATGTTCCCAATCCAAAAATCCCCATTTTGTTTGGTATACCCAAGGTTCATAAAGGCATTTCGCCCCTCAGGTTTAGGCCTTTGGGTAAATTTGTTGATTATAATTTGAAACATTTTGTTTCTCAACTCCCATATGTTTTTAAAGATTCTTGGGAATTTTTGGCCAGTCTTCCGGGTAGTATTAGTAATCCTGATATTCTTATGATTACTATAGACATCATTGAATTATTTCCCAGTATACCACATTCTGAAGGTATTGAGTGGTTCACTGAGGTTTTGGTAAAAGAGTCAGGCTTAAGTAACAGTTTAATTAATTTGTTAGCTGAATTCATGCATATTATTTTGCACAACAACTTCATTTATTTCAACGGTGATCTCTTTAGACAAAACAAAGGGGTGGCCATGGGTTCACCATGTGCACCCTCGTACGCAAACATTATTTTACATAAGTGGGAACAAAATTATATTCACTCGTCCAGATGGAAAAAATTTATCCTATTTTATAAACGCTACCTGGACGATATTTGTATTTTATGGCAGGGAACAAAAGATGATTTTTTGGAATTTTTTGAATATATTGGCTCTACAACAGAATTTTTAGCATTTACATATGAGCTAAAAGAGGATTCCCTGCACTATTTGGATGTTTTATTAACTAAGAACAGGGAGTCTCTACAGTTTCAAACTCAGGTATTCCGAAAAGATACATTTTCCAATGCTTTTTTGCATTACGATAGTTCCCACCCATTGTATATCAAGAAAGGAATAGTGAGAGGCCAGTTGATAAGAGGTTCCAGGATGTGCAGTTCCCTAGAATTGTTTTTACAAGAAGCTAGTTTTCTGAAAACTATGTTTTTGGAAAGAGGCTACCCATCCCACCTGATTAAGTCTTTAACATTAGAGATAAAAGAAAAAAGGGACTCTTTATACCCCCCTCTTTTAGCTAAAGGTCTTCCTTTACCTACAGGTAGAGGTTTAAAATCAGACAATAAACAGAGGTGTTTTGCATATACATACACAGATGATGCTGGTTTTATAGAGGACACTATGAGTTCCTACTGGCCCATTTTAACATCACAGGATGACATTAAACCTTACATCCCTCAAAGGTTACAATTTATTAGGAAATGTGATACTAATCTGAAAGGGATGTTTGAGCACACCTCCAGGTCGTGGCTTCCTGGTGGTTATTGCCGCCCTGGCATGAGAAATGGATCTTTCAAGTGTGGGAGTTGTAACCAATGTTCTCATATGTTGAATGATGACCATGTATACATACCCTCAAGGAAGTATACATTAAAATCACATAGTCATCACACTTGCAATTCTTTTGGAGTAGTTTATTTGGGCTTGTGCCTGTCTTGCCGGGGTTTTTACATAGACAAAACAGTGAGAAAGCTCAAGAAAAGAATATATGAGCATTTTTATGAAATAGAAAAAAGAATAGAAAATAATGCTTTTTTTAAACACTCCTTGGTTTGTTCTGATATGTTGATAACATTTTTTGTAGTAGAAAAAATCCAACAGGACCCAAGAGGTGGGGATTGGGAAACCTTTTTAGAAAGTAGGGAATTAACATGGCAACTCACCCTGGACGCAACTAGATCTCCAGGTATGAATGATGCTATCAGTTTAAGGAGCTTACTCAAAATGAGGAGAAATAGACTATAATTATTCTTTAGAATCTGGTCCATGAATTTCCTACAGTTAATTTATAAACAGTGCTGACATTCTTTATTATAATTGCAATACTATATACCTCAATTGAGGTAATGTTAATATACTTATGGTATTGTTCATTGTTGCATTTAGATTGTATCAAATATTTTCTATGATATACATTTACTTTTTATATTCAAGAACTGAAATTTTTATATATACATATTTATGTAAAATTATGTTTATTAGCATATTTTTTTAATTAGCATTTTACCAGATTTAATGTTTTTAAGGTTCAATTTTTTAATGCTGATATCTTTTGAAAGCACCGTGGCACTTTAAGTATTTACTATGCTTAAGTTAGGACACAAGGTGTTTGTAATTGATTAATTCCAATGGTTTCAATTGATTGATTTGGCCAATTTTGTGTGTTATATTAACTGTATGGCCATACAGCATTTGTACCTTGAAAAAGCCTGGGATTCTCAGGCGAAAGCGCTTGGTTTTATCTTGTGTTCATTAAAGAAGTTTTGGTTCAGTGTACAACGTTTCGCACTGGTTTTTCCACTGAAGAAAATACAGAGGAGACGATTTAGGAACACTGGTTCCCAATTTCATTTTTGTGGTGGTGTGGACTAGGACTAAACTGGTGATCTTCCTTTGTCTTTAACAGTGGTGTATAATTGAATACTCTACTTGGGCGTTGTACCTTTGCCCTATCTTCGAGGAAGATGGCCTGGATGTGTTATTTATGATGAATTGCAACAGCTATATGGAGACACACAGACATATATTACCTTCATGGCCCCCGTGGATTGTGTGCAACGGCTAGAGGATGTAGTTCTACATGTGAGTCTAGCTGTTATATTTCTGAACATTGCTACTTCTGCAGGGTTTGTACCTGATAAATCTGCAAATGTTTAGGTCTGGCAAGGATGTTTGGGCAGCTCAAGGCTGTGTGGCTATGCATAGAATGTTAGGTGTTTTGAACTGTGCTCACCTGACATCTTTGGTATACTGTACATGTGCATCATACTGTGCTGTTAATCAGTAATTGGTAAAACTTCCTGGTGTATGCACAGCCGTCTGATACGGGATTATTGCAACCAAACCCTGTAACATCTGCGGCTGTTCCATTGTACAACAGCAACTATTTCACATAGGGCCATTTTAGTGTGTCTCTGACAAGGTATGTTAAGGCTTCTGCAGATGTCATAGAGTGAGTCGATATCTGTGATGTTATTACAGTATGTATTGTAATTGTTTCGGGTGTGGGGAAGATGTAGGTGGGTGTATATAGCAGATGCAGGTGTGTAGGAACTGCATTTATACATATTCGATATGTGTGTGAGGGCTTCTTCCGTATTTGAAGACTTGTCCTTTAGTGGACTAATAGTATGGTAATTGCAGGCTGATTCATTAAGCCATTGTTAATTGGTTCCTGTATAGCATGCAGGTGATGTTGGTCCTTCAATCCCTTCGGAAATACTTCCCTATGTAATGAAATGTTGCTACATGAAAGCTGTCTCGTGTATTTCTGTCACAGATATTTGCACTCATTGGAGTTGTGTTGGTGACTGAACCTCTTTGGCTAATGTTGCCACCTTTTCAAATGGCCATAGCAGGACATTTGCAGGACACACGTTGGATTTTAGAGGCCAACATATGCCCACGGTCAGTACAAAGTACAGAACTTTACATATATGCCTATATCAAAGCGTATTCTTGTAGCGGTTTACTTGCTTATCCTGTTTCTTGTTATATGTAGGTATTTTAGTTACAGACATGACTATTTTATGTAACAATTGCATTAAATATGGAACATGCCAAATGTCTCGAGATTGTAAGAAATTAGTATTTGTACTCATTTTGGTCAGGACACTACCACACATAGAGGGACTGTCCCTCGCAAGGTGGGACATGTGGTAACCCTATCTTTGGCTCATATCCGTAGCACATATTTGTAATAATGTATAGGCGTATACTCTCCATATCCTTTGTTCATAACGTTCGGTCGTGGCGGAATGTGTGATTGCTATGGTCCAAGTTATACACATATCTGAAGACTTCAACCACTTTATATGGCATACCCATGGATTCAGGAAGGCACACACTTCCAACGACCACATTACCGTTCCCAGTCTCCCAAACTCCACAATACCGAACACTCAGACTCGTGACAGTCAAACTCCCGAAAGTAACACAAACACAGAAAACACACATGCACACACAGATACACTGCTACCCATCACATCGAAACAAACCATCCTACACTACGTATGGGCAAATGGCCATGCCCCCATACACCCCCCCATGTGGGTGGCTGTGCACCCCACACCACACCTACTTTAATAATCTACCTCCGAGACAGCACAAACAGACACACGAAGCAAACCCACACTCACACATTACAGTCCCCCGGAAACACACACCACACTAAGAACACACACTTAGACACACTACAGCAATCAGAAACACACTTAGATACAGTACCAACCTGAACTGCAGCATGAGAAGCACTAACTAAATGTCCCTTAACATTGTGATAGTAGTACTCGCGGTTCTGGTGTTTTAGTACTGTGGTCTTTCGGTCTTTAAGCCTCGTGGTTACGCTCATCGGTATGTAAACCATTCGGTATTTGGTAGTTATCCTATTTATATGTACCTCCATGGTTGTGTAGATGTTGTTAACCTATCTATATATTTGCATATATATGTATATCCATATATATATTGACATATATCTCTCTATAACCTTTTCTCTCTCTCTATTTTATATATATATATATATATATATATATATATATATATATATATATATATATAAAGAGAGAGAGAGAGAGAGAGAGAAAATACACCTTTCATTGGGTACATTACGGTTTATGCTATTTCCTGAAGTCCACCCTTTTGTGTTTTAACCTGTCACAGTACACAACTGCTGTTGGTGCATCTCAAGTAGCTTAGTGGTAGGTTATTGTGAAGATTGTGTACATGGTTGCGTGTTCTACTCCTGTCAGTGGTCGTTTTACTTCTCAGAGTAGGCACTATTAGTACAAGGGTGAATAACGCACATTTCAGTAGTTCTGGCCAGATTTGCCCATGATCTGCATGATATTCAGCAAAGGTTAGACCTGTGTTGCACATATCTATGTAGTCATGTTTAAACACTGCTTACTGGCACTTACCAGCGCAAAAACCCACTAACATGTGCTTAAACGTGCTTTCGTGACCTACATCCAACATCCCTTATTCGGGACATCAGAATTACGTAACAGCCCTTGCAGGTCATGGAACTGGGACCATGAACGACACAGTCACTGGCTTTACCACTGTGGCATCTGGGATATGTACAAGTGTTATGGTGTTTAGTATGTAGAGTGTACTAAGGCTGTTCCTCAATACTGCAAACAAATGTGTAACTCAGTTGGTGTACATATGGATGATACCTGTTAATGGTATGTCCAAGTGAGGCTTAATGGATATGCTCCAGCTATGGGAATCCATGTGACAGTGAGTCACACACTGTAATGTGCTATACCTTGCCACAACCATAACTGGATAATGCTGGGGTGACAGATACCTGTCATGGGTGCTCATCATGCTTTGGAACTACATCACTGATTACATTATATGGAGCCCCTCAATAATGCACCAGGGAATCCTTGCAGAGTGTGTGGGGAACAGTGGTTACACTCCAGGGATCCCACAATTGGCTCTGCTCTACAGAGGGACAGTTAGTTAATCAATGGGGTGGCGACAGCAGACACATTTTGGCTAGGCTTATGAATGGCCTCTGACAGTTAGGCATGTACCTACCTCTACCTAGGAACCTATACATACAGTATCAACACATGCTGATAGCTTAATTTACTGTTCAGGTATTGACTTACCTTATGCCATTAGCAGTTGTGTGTGTAATAGTTGAGGGCTGCCTATGTAGGATGCACACAGTAGACCACTTATACATGACAATTTACAGGTGGTCGTGTGTGTGTGCCATCCATGTTTACTGTGTGTGCATGTGGAGAAGTATGTCAGTCCATAGGGGCCTACACTGTCAGTGTATGTGCTATACGTTACCTCTTTGCCAAGGCATGGGCATACTGGGCATGTCTCTGTCTGCCTACTGGGGCTGGCACTGGGTTTTCATGGTCTGAATCCCTCTGTGCCTGTGGTGTCCTTGGCAACTGTGGTGGGCTGTGAGGGCCTTCACTATTATGTCCCTGCTGCAGCTGTTTCTGCAGGATCATATTATGTAGCATGGCACATACTAAGAAGATGTGGGCACATGTGCCTGGAGAGTACTGCAAGGCTCCACCAGATATATCCAAGCAACAGAACCATGATTTCAGCATCGTAAACACATGCTCTATGATGATTCTGGTTTGTGCGTTTGCCTCATTATGGCGTTCTTGCATGGGTGTGTGTGCATTTCTGATGGGAGTCATCATCCACAGTTCCAGTGCATAGCCAGCATCCCCCACAAGGTGGCCATATGGGATGTCCCCCCTGGCAAATACATGGTACAGCTCTGAGGCATGCCAGATGTGGGAGTTGTGGTAGCTTCCAAGGCTCCCGGCGCACACATCCATGATAATGCCCTAGGCATTGCACACGACCCGGCAGTTGATGGAGTGGTATCCCTTGCGGTTTATGTAGTGCCTATCATGCTCACTGGGTGGTGACTTGATGTGTATGTGCTTGCAGTCTATTGCACCCAGTACCACCGGGTAGTCTGCCACACAGTGGAAGAGGTGCATATTGCTGGCCAACTCCTCCAGCATTCGGGGGAAGTATATATGCTCATTGGAATGTAGTAACATGGCATCCAGGAACTGGTGGAGTACCCTGGATGCTGATGCCTGTGAGATCCCCATGATATCCCCAGTTGGCCTTTGAAAGGTACCTGTGGCTAGTACTCTCAAGCTTACACATACCTTCGTGTCCACTGGGATGGGTTCCTCTCTGTTATTCCTGGCTCTGAGGCGTGGCCGGCACAGCTCATCAATTTGCTGTATGGTGTCCCTGTCCACCCTGTAATGCTTTACTATCTCCAGATCATTTAGCACCTGGTAGGTTACCCTTGGTCTGAACACTCTTCACCTCTTCTGGTTCCTGAGGTGGTTGTCAGCCTCATCCTCCATACCACCTTCCGTCTCCAATACATACTGATGAATCAAAGCTATGGCGGCCCCTACCATGTACATTTTAAAAGTTCCCCGTCTGTTTACACCGATGGTGCAGAGTGTTTGGGAATACTCAAGTGTGTGTGCGGTGCTTTCACACTTTATACTATTGTGCTTTTGAAGTTGCTGATGTCATTGTGTGTGTATGTGCAATTCCAGCTGCAGGGTATCTTACTTGTGGGTTTCACAGCAGGTACTGCTATTGTGATGCCTGTAGTGTTGAATTACACTTGGCTGCCGTGATTCATCTATTGCCCTTTACTTCACTTTTCAACCCGATTCCCCTCCCATTGTCAGGCACACATCCAGCTGGCTGCTTTCATTTTTTGTAATTTCCCAGCCCAGGAATGTGTTGCAAAATGTGTTATGTAGCTGATCGACTGCAGGTTGGCTTTGTTCTGATGTCACAGTTCTGTTTACTTAGCAGTACGTCAACTCCCCTTTCCTATTCTGCAGGTAGCTGCTGGCAGCCTTGTTAGCTGTCGTCAATGGCCCACTGTGAGTTCCTAGGTGTTAATTACTCATTTATACTCATATTAGCATGCTGCAGCATTTCCTTATTGTCTTCCTGTTTCACCTAAGTTGTGTGACGCGCGTGCCCATTTTCCGGCTTTTGAGCGCGTTTTCATCCATGTTCACATGCACTTTCGGTCACCTTGTGTGCTCTCAGCTAAACATAGCTCTGGCTAGGTACACAGCCCTATCCTGCGGCTTAGTTAGCAACAGGCAACCTGGATTAAAAATGCTCCAATGTGCTTACAGCTACAGTGGCACACACCTCTCATGATGTCATGTTTACCTCCAGGCCACTCCTCGATGTTGTACCGCTGCGCTGTGTGATACATCCTTACACCAGTGGGACATTTGCGATTCAGTATTACTTGACTCATTTACATGGCATTGACTATTAATTCCTAGTTACCGTGCGGAACATTGTCACAGACTCTTAGCAACCCTTGCGCCTTGGTTGTGGTGTGGCATGCGTACCATTGACTATTATGGCGAAATCATGATTTGTGTTACATTGCAGTTTTATGACATCTAAATATATTTTCCTTGTATCCCCGTTTGCGCACCCATGTACTGTGGCTGTATTTTGTGTTAGTGTGGCCATGACATTAAATGTTATTTTTTATGTGTTGTGCGTGTTTTTTATGCCATTGGCTGTATATTTAGCCATTGGCATATGTTAACATTGCAATACGTAAGTTTGGTCTGCTTTCATGGCTCCGATGTTCTGTTTGAAAAAATGTAAACCTTTTTTTGGTTTACATTTCTGCATGCTTACGCTATGCCTGCACCACTTCATGAATCGCTATATACCTTCATTTGCATGCTACACTGCTGTACATGGTGTAATTAGCATACATGCGCCGGGAGCTGCGCAGCTTTGGCGTATGCTGGTTGTGCACATGGAAACAGCTCTTACCTGAATTGCTCGACCGCCATATTTGGCGCTAGATCACTGACACTACTCTGGCGCATGGCACAAGCTTCATGAATCCCGGGGTGAAACTCCAATGTGAATCATTATTTAGAGATTTCAATCCACGGTGATTTGTCAGAAAACTACACATTTTATGAGAGACAGATAAAAATAATGAGGCAAAAATCTGGACAGTTGAGAAATATGCTTAATGGGTTTCAGACAATAAAGTGCTCTGAAAGACTTGAATTTTATATACATTTGGTAATCTGCTCCAAGACGGTGATTGACTATTCCTGTAATATTCTCTGTTTAGAACATAGAACCTAATTTCAAATGGGTTGTTCTAAATTTGACAGTGCATATTTTTGTGTTTGTGAATTCAGCCACATATCTTTGCAACTCTGCAACTGCTTGGAATCTACTTAATAAATGAGTGTTCACAGAAGAATCTATCCGTGGCTTTATTGCTTCGCCTGACAGTGGTACTGGTGTGGATTACTAGTTTTTGTGGTTTGCTACCTTCTTGCTTGCTATTTGTGGAATTCAGCCACATAACTTTGCTAAAGTCGGCATTTAAACTGATGTTTTTTCCCATTAGAATTCCTGGTAAAAATGGAGATCACAACACACCTGGGTATGAGGAACATTCTACGAAGACATTATTTGCTGAAGCATACAACGTTCCCTGCATGTGTTCATTATATTTCTCTGCTGCCAGACTGTAGCATACATGCACAAGCAGCTGTAACAAATAGACAGTCAACTTTTTGTGTGTAACAATAGCAGTTCTCTTGCTCTATCATCCCCTATGACAAAGCCTCTGTTTAACCTAACAGATGATATTCTGATGAATGCAGACATAGGCGATTTTAGTGGGGCAATTTTCATTGACCTCACCAAAGTGTTTGACCTAGTAGCCATCCCTTCCTATTTGTCACACTTACCTCAGCTGAATAATTCACAGTAAACATATGTAGATGTAACTCTCCAAAATACCCAGTCACCAAGGGTCAGTTCTCCATTTCTCTTCTTCCGCTTTGTCAGCTCACTCCCAGCTAACCTTCATCACAAACTTAGCATCCTATATACTGATGGTATGTTTATTCACCATTTAACACAGCTCCACCTTCTGGCAGGAGGCAACTACAAAAGAACCATGCCTGGCTTTCTGAATTATTTGTCAGAGTAAGCTTATTTTGAGTTCTAAGGAAAGCTTAGACATTTGGGACAAGACACAAGCTCAACCCAAACTGGTACATAATAATCAGCAATAACCATCTCATTGAAACGTTGTAATGCTACAATTACCTAGGCGACTGATTTAACCAGCAACTAGCTTCCAACACAGTGACGAAGTACTCAACTAAAGGCAAATACTTAACTTTTTTTTGGGGGGGGGGGCAGAGAAAATATCCCCATTTTCTATCTCCTGACGGTAGTAATGCAATTGTCAAATGGGTACTTCTCTCCCGTCATCAAAAACCAACATGTCTGCTCTGTAAACCACAGCTACTAGAATCTGCAAATTCATCTTACAAGCTTGTAATCAGAATACCAATTGAAAGTACTCAGCAAGGCACACTGGCTCCTAGTATAACACCCAGTATCACACCAGATAATCCTGAATCCTTCCTTTTTTCGCTGGTCTATCTGCATTTATGCCTACCAACTCAGATCCATCATTTCATCATAACAGCACTACAGACAGGAAGAACTAAACTCCACTACACTGACCACAGCTTTTCTGTTCTAGGTCCCCAGATCTGTGAATCCCCTCCAGCCTTTCAAAGGAGAATACATCCATTAAAACCTTCAGGCATGATTTCAAGCAATCCCTGTTCAAGGACATAACATGTAAATGCTTCAGACCTATCGCAGAGCTATCAAAGTCACCTAAATCCTCTTTCATTACCAACTTCACTAACACCCACCCTAATCTACTGTGATTGTTCATACCCTGTTTACTTCTCATTTTAATGACTGTAGCATTTGCCCCTGTATATTCTCTTTCACTCGCTCCACTTTTTCCCCAACACTTTCTGAAACAATGCAGCTATGCATTGTTAAGCATAAACCTTTACTGCCCCATGCAGACTATGTTAGTATGTATCACGCCCATATTTTTGTAATATTATTTATTTCCTGATATTCATTGTCAGTTCCATTTTTCACTGTGTTCTCCTTTTTTTGGCTTGCAGGCAAAACTGTGAAACAATCTAATGTGACCTGTGTTCCTCCTCAGTTAACAGAGTGAAATAAATAAATACATACATCAAACTAACTCACATTATCAGTATTAGCAGAGTGTGAACCAAGTCCAGTTAAGTTAAACCGAACCCCAGAATACACAGCGTAGGGGAAGTGCAGGATCCTACAGAGGTACTTAGCTACCCCTATCTACTGCGGGGACATCAAACCAACATGGTACTAACAGGAACAAAAAAGGAATGCACATCAAACAACTTTTAATGCAAACTTCAAGACCAGTTCTGGGGACACAAATGCATGATTCCTCATTAATAGCCAGTTAGAATGCATTCAGTCATAGACCTCTCCTCCACTGCCCACCATCAGCAGTTCAATGATATTCTTCTAGTAAAGGATATCTTATGATTGCACTTGTCTAGGTGGGATTAGACTGTTTCCCAGTAGTCCAGATTTTGCTATCTTAATACTTTTGTACCCCCCTCCCCCACCAGCAGCAGCAGTAGCTGCATGCACCAACCCAGAAATATAAAGTATGAAGGAAAGTTAGATGTTGAATGGATGATGATTTAGTAGAGAAGTAATGCCAGTATCTTATTATGCCACAATAACTTTGTAATAACTGTGATATCATAGCACAGAATATCTTATTTAATCAGCTATCGTGGTGCTTACATGTATTCTACACAATGTAGACTTCAGTAAAACTGAAAAAGGTTGCAGTTCCAAATAAAATCAAAGTGTTCCAAATCGCTCCTAGGTGTATACATAACTGTGCATTCATCCTGCAGTGGACTGACATCCTGCCTAGAAGTGATTCCTGCTTTATGGCCATCAAAAGTCTGGATAGCAGACCTCCATGACCCTAACATATCTAAAACTGTTACCATAAGTGAATGAATGTAAAGAGTCTATGTGAAGTACTTGCTATTACATAAGCCATTTACTATATATTTGTCGCACAATAATTATCTAGATTGTATTTATTATTTAATGTAATTGGTTTCCTATAATTAATTTAGGTGTTTGAACGGAATTAGTTTAAATTAGTTTAAATGATGCCAAAATATGGTAAATAAAGAGATCTATTGCTACAGAAAATAATTTACAGATTCCCAGTCTATACATGGTAAACATTTCCGTCTCAGGCTGAGCTGACATTATAGAGATCTATTAAGCTTCACACAGGAAGCTTACATAATTTTAATTCCTCTTTGAAGACGGTGTGCTGTATGTGATTTCCTTTAAATTATTCTGTGTATGTTACATTATTCAGAAGAACAGTTATCAACTTCAAATCTGATAACCATACAACTTCATTATTAGGACATTTAAATTTTTTGACAGCTCTCAGTTTGTTATCTATAGAGGTAAGCATTTCACTGTAGCTGTTAGACATGTGAAGACCTTGTCTAATTGAAGACAGTGCTGTACCATGTGGGTCCACTGATAAGCTTCTGTATAAAATAACAAGCATTGCATTCAAGTTTTCTGTTCTTCCCATGCTGAAGGCCGACACATTCATTCACAGGCGCATACGCACTCTTCCTTTGGCTGCAGATAAACGTATTAGCTCATCTGAGCATGACTATATGATTAAACTTTTAATCATAAGAAGTATTGAAGAGAAAAGAGATGGAATCCATTAAATCTGCTATTAGTTAATGAAGGCAATCATTGAGGGTTAAGAATTTCTTGTTATTTTTCTGTCACTTTTAAGTGTGTGAGGCAGAACATACTGCATTGAGGAAATCCTGTTAAAGGCTAGGAAACAGAATATAAAGTAGAAGATCTGTCCTACAACATGGCAATTGGCACTACAGAAATATGCCTGTTGCTTGGTTTCTTCCTTTCTTGTGTACATTAATGTCACAGAATTGAGGGTTCCCTCCCTTTTTACACTTAAGGGTGTAGTTCCAGTAAAATATGAGGTGTATTTTAATACTACAGTATACTGTCTGTTTCAGGATACCAGCAATGTGAAAGAAATGCAAAAACAAGAAACATAATCAGTTTCTAACATTCAGTTTGCATTTCTTTATTCTTAAATTCCTGGGCATATTCACTACAGCTAGTTGTAATATTTCACAGTCCTCTGCAATAGCAATGTCCATGTCAGTTTAATTGAGCTTAATAAAGTGAGTATGCAGCATTTTTCATTGTGTACATAGCATAAATGGCGTGTCTACATACGCTTAAACTAATGTGTCATTCTGGGCATTCAGCCATTTATGATCTCGGCCGATGTGATATATTGCATGTGATTAAAAGCGGTAAATCTTGGAAAAGAGATACTAGTTTTTGAAGTGCATCTTTATTACAGATTGATAGTTATAGTTAAAAAAATCATTAATCATTTTAGATTGTTGAGATGGCTTGTTTAATGTATATTGGAAGCAGTCTTTACCAAAACAGTGTTTTGTTTGGCACTGACATTTTGCTATTCATGTGGAAATTGCCAGATTTTTCACCTTTGTTCATTGCTTGTCTCTTCCTTGAGTAAAGAAATAAATAAATAATAAAAGCAGAGACTATATTGCTGTACACTATATCTTCAGCATTATTCTTTATTTGCTCTACACCTTTACCACCTTTAATCCCCCTTTACCATCCACCCCATTGTGCGTTTCTAAGGAAACATACCCACATTTGGTTTTCGGTTCCTGGAATCAATGTTCAGTGTTTGGTCAGGAGGAGTAAAATGTTACATCATGCTACCTGTCAAGCACCTGCTTTTTTCTATGCTGGTCCTGTTACTGTCTCAGTATCAGTGTGCTCCAGATGTCAGACCCATACGTCTCAATCTCTTAGAGCAAGTAATCTGAACAAAGCCAAAAGCAATGGGGGACAAAGGCCCACAAATTGGGACATAATTTAAATATTGCTCTTATAAACTTAGAAAGTTGCTAGAATGACAGGTTTTGTGTTAATATGCATTTTCTGAAGGATATAAATTCTGAAACTCAAATGTTTGCCAATACTTAATGATTTCAATTCCCAGTGATTTGCCAGCACACCACATATTTTATAAACAGACCACAAGTATGAGGGGAAAATCTGGGCAGTTTAGAGGTATAGTCAGACCTGTGATGATTTTCTATCTGCAGATAGAAAATCATCACAGGTCTGACTATACCTAGTAAATGCGCCCATTTATATTTTTTAGTTCTTGTTGCAAATATGTGGAAGTTTAATAAATTATGGGTTTGTGGTACCACTAGTTTTACCCTACTACAATTTAATGTTTGTTAACTGATGATTATTACATCTTCCTAAGTTGTTGTGCTGACGGAAAATCCATGGGATAGCATTCATTATGCCTTCTTTTATGTCCAAACAAGTAGTATATATTACAAAACATATAAAGGCATGGTGGCTCTGTATTTACAATCTTTGCCTTATACTTACACCGTCTGATGTTACATTATGTAAATTTATATTTGAATCAAGACTGAAGAGTCACAGGCCTAAAAAGTGTGCCTTTTTAAGTACATTCTGCATTCTACTTCTCCTATCCATGTACTGTCATTTATTATTTTTCAACATGTTCTATGACCTCCTGACTCCCCTCTCCTTTACCCATTCTGGTATCCCATTACATGAGTCCACAACTCTCTCCATCAAGAATTATTTCATAGATTAGATGTCCTTTACAATGTGCTGCCCAAGCCTTCATTTATTCCATCCTTCCAGTTTCCCCCTGAGTCATTCATCTCTTTCAGATATGGCTCTGCACACCAACAAGGAATATGTAAGGGATCCACAGATGTAACAGCATGAAAGGAGCAAGACAGGATAGGCTTTTAGCGTGGAAGAGAAATAGGCAACGTGCAGATCATGCAAGGATGAGCTGGATCTGGAAGCTTTTAGGGGCGGGTCAACAAGAAAAGATGTCGCTTCAGGGGCAAATCTGGAAACTAGAGATGGTAATGGACATAAAGCATCAGTAAACAGGTTTACAGGAGAGAAAGTAGGAGGAGGAAGAGGAGGAGTCAGAAAAGCACAGTAGATAGCATGGATTGCTAAAATTTACCAAGGAGACAGAAAATAGGTAGACATGAACAAAGCTAGTCAAAGAGATGCAGCCAAGAGGTAAGGTGAGTGTAAGATGAAGAGAGATAAAATCATGTATGAGAGGGATAAGAAGAAGCCAAGGTGAGGAGACATGCAGACAGCAGTGATGAATGAAGTGAATAAGGTAACTATGCAACAGACAACACCAGAAGGAAATCATGAAGGAAGCCGAAATGGGAACTAATAAGCTAGATGAAAGGGATACAGGGTGAAAAGTATAGATGGGTAGAGACATCTTGTAGGAAGGAGCAAGCTAAACATAGGGAAGAATGGAAGCAACTCACACCCAGTGAGAGGGCTTGGGGTGGTGTAATTTGATGGAAACCATTCCTAGAAGATATGATTACACCAAATTATGCACAATGGCTAATGTTGATGTAACACCCTGCCCCATGTATACATGTGAAACAAATGGGAGATGATGACAGTTATGGCACAAGACAGAAAATAGAAGATGAGACTTAGTGTGAGGACAGAGAGATTTCTTTTTTTATGTGAAAGGGGCACAGTCACCAAGGTGTTAAAGAATGTTGGCAAGAGAGACAGGAGAGATCAATTTTCAGGGAAACCAATGTTGTGCCTTAGTAAGATTTAAAATAATTGCTTATTATGGTGCCTTTATAACGCAGTGACCCATTCAAGGAAACACATGAGGTTATAGCTAGCAGGGTCAAGCAGGAGACAAAAGAGATATCTTGGGATTGATGTAACATTGTCTGAAGGGTTGCTTGAGGAATGAAAGAACTAAGGAGTATAATTGCTGGAAATGATAATGAAATGATAATGAACAAGGAAAAAAGTCTTCTGACTTTTAGGAAGAAGAGGAACGTCAGGCAAAGGGCAAGTTGTCAGGAATAGACTCCATCTTAGCCTGGAAAAGACAGTGATGCCTAGATCTATGTTAAGAATGCATATCAATAATAATACCTTTAGACTAGTGTGAGATAATAGGGGAATTTAACAGATGGAGATGTGTGTGTGTGGAGGTGCACTTAGCAAACAGAAGAAAAAAAGAACACAGAAGGGATACACACAGATAATTCAGATCACATCCGAGTTGTATTCTTATGCAGTGCAAGGATTGTTAGCAGGAAGAAGGCAAGGGCAGGCAGTGAAGGGAGCACGATCACAAATGTATTCACAGAAACAAAGTCCAGTGGGAAGAAGGGATAGGATATGGAGGTACAGTCATATATGCAGTAATCATGGCCTGTTACTCACTATGGAGCCTATGAGCAGTTGTTTTCAAAATAAATAATGATCATATGGAAAGAAATGTATGCAGTAATCAAGGCTATGGATAAATGTTTAAGGAAGAGATGTAAAAATCAAAAAAAGAAGCCATCATGGCTACTTAGGAAGGTGAGTCTAGTGATTAGGGTGTAAAACAGTACATATTAATGGTATACAGCAGGATAAGAGATGGTGCCAATAAACAACAAGGTGGTTTGAACTTCAGATTTATTACCTGGAACTGCAAAAGTGCACTGCTGGTGAACAATGGATCTGTGGATGCATTCAATATATGCTACGAAAGATGGAGTAGAAATAATAGAGAAAATAAACATACAGATGAAGTTGACAGTCAAATACGCTTAAAGGCCAGACAAAAAGATTTAAAGTCACCTTATCTTATTAAGCTGTGCAATGCAATGTAACACTATGTACTCCAGTTTGTGCTCTGCTCCTTTGAAATTTTCCATTTGCTAATTTATACCACACTCTGTTCTTGTATCTTTTCTCTGGACTCTTGCCTGATGCTTTTCATCTATGGCTTCCAGAAATGTAAATCTGTTCATTCTGTTGTCTGACCATGGCCTGTCAGAGCAGGAGTATATGCTATTTGTATTTATTTATTTTTCTTGTGGAGTGCATCCCCAGAAGGTAGCCTCCCCTTTCTGTTTTATTTCCCTTGCCACGGCCCTCTCATTGTGCTCTTTTGATGCATTCCATTTATGATCCTCTGCCAACAACAGTGGTACTAGTTTCAGCTGTTGATTCGCACCATGATTGTTTTGTTTCAAGAGCATCACTTTGCATTTATTCGCAAAGAATACCAACAGCCAACTCCCTATCCAGTCTGGCAACATTTTCAAGAGTCTTTCTATAGACTTCCCCCTTTTGCAACTACTGTATTTGTCTTTATGTCATCTGAAAACAAGATAATCATAATCCTGTTCTTCAATTAGTTATGTCTGAAATGAACTTGCTGAACAGTAAGGGACACAGGGACCGATCTGAATAATACTTCACCAGGAGGCCCCCTTACAGTGTGTCTCTCACCAAAACCGTTTATGCCTAGTTTCTAGCCATCTTGCAATGCCATTCCTCAAGTTCATTCTGTTCTCCAGATGTTGCCACCTCTGTGATTTTAACAGCAGGATATCCTATCAGAAATTTGGAACGCAGCAATGCGAGTCTTGAAAATGCAAGTAAATAAAAGTGATTCTCTAGGAATAACACTGAACTGAAAAAATTGCTGATGTCCTTCCATATCACTTCATCAATATTCTTAACTTAAGGGATCTCCTGCCAAGGGTAGATCAATATCCAGCCAGTATACTAAAACCTTTCATTCTTATAGGTGTTGTACGCCACACATATGCTCCCCACCCAAGGTATATGGCATAAAGGTGACGTATGGGCACACACACTCAGAACTTCTATGCCACCAGTCTGAAAGCCATTGTTGAACATCACTCTGAATGCCCTTCTGCTGTGCTGGTTACCAAGCTGTGTTTTCAGATAAGTACCCCACTGGGCTTTCTTTTTCTTACTTGTCGTGGTTATTGTGTTCATGTCATCCAGAAAGAAAAAATGTCATTGTGAGAGGCAGATTTCCCATAAAGATCATCAGGACCAGTGTCTCTTTTGTCTGGGTGCTTCACACAATCATATGCAGTGCTCTTTCTTCCAGGCATTTGTGCCTAAGACTGTATGTAGTTGTCTTTCCTCCATGTCCAGATACCTAGAGAACCAACATCTGTAGTCATTGGCTCAGGGTGCTAAGGTGGAATCCTCCCATTCAAAGGGACAGCCACCTGCCAGGAAGAAGGTCAGAAAACTTAGGTCCAATCCGGCTGCTGTCTAGCATCCCCGGACATCTCTCTCGAGGCTAGTGAAAGCCTGGAGGGCTGTCCCGTATTTGCTTTGGATTCCTCTGCCACAGTCTGGCATGGAACTGACTTCTTGCATATCCTCGTAGGCTTTTTCAGCATCTGTACCTGACATTGAGGGGTAACCTTGGCTGATTATTTCCAAAGGACGGGGGGGGGGGGTGATTCCTCAGATCTTAGCTTAGGAAATTCCTATGACTATTATTGAATCTCACCAGGGGTATGACCCTCTGATAGTATTTCATGTGGACATCTCACAGAAAAAAAGCAAAAAACAAAGCATATTACCCCAGCTGTTAAGGATTCCCAACATGAATTGCAGGATTTCACTCAATGTTTAGTTAATGCTTTGGTTGCCTTGAAGCCTTCTCAAGGGGTCTCTGTGCTTATTCCTCCCTGGTCTTCACTTCTCTTAAGAGACAGAAGGAATTTAATTCTTCAGGTGAGGAACTATACTGAGGGTCAAAATCTTTGGTTTACTCTTCCCAAATCCTTTCCCCTTTGGACTATGGTTTGGAGGAGAAGGAGGATTCTATAAGTCCAGATTCCCATTGGAGGAGCTCTCCTTTGGAAATGCCATTGCCCGTATGATGGATTATTTTAAGTAGGATTATTCTCAAGACTCTGAAATTCAAAAAATGTATTATGAGCACCTACAGATGGTGTCTCCTAAACCATGTGCTGTTTCTCCTGTTCTGGCTGTACTTCTGGATACTTTTTTAACAGCATCTCTGGCCCGTGACTCTCATCCCTCTGCACCTAAGAAGCCAGATAGATTCTATAAAGTTCCTGAAGAATGCAGATTTCTTTCAATATGCCCTTCTGCTGACCCTTCTGTAGTGTCAGTTTCTTCTGATAAGCCCTCCAAATTATTGCTCTCTACCAAGCTGTTACCTTCAAATAAGGATAGTTAAGACCATGGAAAGTCTGGACAAAAAAGGTTACATTATTCTTGGCTTCATCTTCAGGCTTTGCCTGATGAAATTAAGGCCAAACTTTTAGATGCCCCTTTGGATAATAAGAATCCTTTTGAATCTGCTGCAGCTGAACTTTTTCAAGTCTTTGCAAGACAATGGTAAAGGCTTACGGGAGTTGAACCAGGCTTTTGTTTCATCAATTACCAAATTTCAGAGTAATCTTCCCTCTAAGTCTGTTTTTGTTCATAGGCAATCTTGCCCTCTTCTCAAGAGTAAAAAGAGTTCTAGGCGTATGCCTCCTGATAAATCTACTCAGACTCCTACCTCCCAGAAACAACTTTTCCAGGACAAGCCGGGTTCTTGTTGACAGTTTGCTTCCTTCTGCCTTTGTTTAGGTTCCCTTGTCCCTCCATCTGTCCCTGTCTGTTCCAAATTGGCTTTGGATACCTTCAGACTCTTGGGATCCGTCCATTATCCATCAGGGATACATCATGTTCTGGAAATCCTTAGCCTCCTTGTGTACAATTCTGTCATTTGCCAGAGGTTCTTCATTCTCTTTCAGATCAGGCCACCATACAGACAGTGGTTTCTGCTCAGATGGGGAAAGGGTTTTTTACAGGATGTTTCTGGTCCCACGAAAGAAGGGCACTTGGAGACCGTTTCTGGATCTTTACTAGATGAACACCTTTCTCAAGATTTCTTTCTTTTAGGTGCAATCTCTGCAAACATTATTTCCTCTTCTTTCACCCCATGCCTTTTACGTCTGTCTGGATCTCAAGGATGCATATCTTCACATTCCCATCCATCTTTTCTTCAGTAAATTTTTATGTTTCTCTGTCTCTTCCTTGCATTTTCAGTTGTTTGATTGGCCCTTTTGCCTCTCTAGTCCCCTAAGGGTATTCACAAAATGCCTCACTCCTCTCATTGCATTTTTTCACCATTTGAGGAATTCAGATCTTTCTCTCTTGATGATCTGCTTCTTCAAGCTCCTTCCCCAACACTCTGCTGAAGCATTTCAAGTTTACAACTTCCCTGTTACAGAGTCTGGGGTTCACAATAAACTTCCAGAGATCAGTTCTGACTGCTTCCCAAGATCATATTTTCCTTGGCTGCAGACTTCAGATGAATCCCATCCCCACCTGCCCGCAGGGCTCTGTCTCTAATTGTGTTTTTTCACTCCCCTCTTCCTCTGGCATCAGTCTCAGTCAGAGAATTTCTCAGGGTTCCTGGTTTCATGGTCTCCACCATTTCCATGCTCCTTCTCAGCAGGTTCCATCTGAGAAAGCTTCAGTGGTACCTCAAGTCAGTCTGACTCTAACATTGCCAACCCCTGGACTTCCTGGTACCTTTCTTTCCCTTTCTCAAGCTTGACCTTTAGTGGTGAATTTATCATCTTTCTCTAAACCTGGAGCTTCCTTTTCAAGCTCCAGTTCCAACTCATGAGCTGTTTACAAACACGTCACACAGGGTGTAGGGTGCCTCCTGTGGCTCCCTTAAGGTTCAAGGTCTCTGGCCATCTCATCAGAGGTCAGGCCACATCAATATATAAAGAAGATGAAAGCTCTGCTTTTGGCTCTTCAGGCTTTTCATTCCCTCTTTCATCCCTGGCCCCTCAAAATTTTCACAGACAATACCATAACAATGTGATTTTTCAACAAGCAAGGGGGCACAGAGTTCTGTCTTCTTTGCAGATCAGCTGTAAAGGTCTGGGATCTAGTTATCCAGTATCAAGTGACTCTTCAGGCTGCAAACATTCCCTTGGAGCACAATCTAGTGGCAGACTCATTGAGCAGATCCAGTACACAAGCTCATGTATGGATGCCTCACAGAGATGTGTTCCTGGACACTGTCCATCAACGGGTATTCCTCAGATAGATCATTTTGCCTCCACTTTGAACAGACAACTTCCTCTGTTCTGTTCCAGAGTTCCAAGTCTTCTGGATTGGAAAGTGGATGTCCTGTCTTTTCCTTGGAAGAGTATGTTAATATACTCCTTCCCTCCCCCTTCCTCTGATACCATGAGTCTTTTACAAGATCTGGCAGGACTCTCCCAAAAACATGGTAGTGGCTCTCTTTTGGCCCAGGCAGCATTGTTGCATCCTTCTTTTTTACTTGGCTGGAGGCAATCAACACAAGTTACCTCGCCGGGTGGATTTTCTCACACAAAATAAGGGATTGCTTATTTATTAATTAATTTATTTAATTATTGACATTTGATTACCAGGAAAGTCTGACTGGGTAGAAGCCCATTTTTACCAGAGACCCTGTGAGCAAAGCTCCAATTTATTACAAAACATTTTAAGAACAATAATTTTGCAATCTTCAAAAACAAAATAAAAACATCTGTAGTTTAAATAAGTATAACAAATTAAACAAAATATAAAAACATTGGTTAAGAATCGATACAAGGTATCTGACAATCATTTAATATTTAGAGAAATTTTAGACAGTTTGTAGAAAAATTAAAGGTAAGTTAGTCTAATACAAATAGGAACTGCAATATGAAGTGAGGGGAAAAGCAGGCTTATTGTATATTTAGAGAGAAAGACAGGGAAGAAAATTAGACAGCAGTAAGGAAGTAAATGAAGAAGGAAGAGTAAGGAGGTATAAGGAATGAAAAGTACTTCTTCACATTTAGTGATATAGTTTATCTTGATTTTCAATAAGAACAGAGACAAATTAAAAATTAATATATAAATATGTGTAACATAAAAAAATAAATTGTGGAAAAAGGAGTCAATTTTTATTTTCAAATTTAATACCTTAGCCTCTAAAAGGTCTTAATATGAAATGTAACTGGAAATGTTATTATAATTGGAAAATTGGGGAAGATATGTAAGGGAAGTATGGGATAGTAAAAGTTATACTCTGTAAAGGCTTAACAGCTGAGGCACTAGAGATTTCACATTTTTTGTTTTAAAAAAAGTGTTTCAGTATTATGGATAACTGGTGTTCTTATTTTTTGTGGTGTTGTTACATTTTTGTTTTCAGTGGTTATATAAGAACAGAGACAGACTTTAACTAGCAAGTCTATCAAAGTAGTTTTGAAAGGTGGGAGAGAGTATATTGACCTGATGGGTACAATCAAGGAGAACCAGGTCTTAGCAACCTTGTAAGAGTACTTACAATGCCCAGCAGTTTTCCTAGGTTTGTAGATAGACAGGAGATTTTGGCCTCTGGATCATGACTGTTTTTGAGTGGTGAACAGGTAGATGGATGCTGGATAATTTTATAGGTAGTAAGACGTGCAACTGTTAGTTGATGTGGCAGTTCTAACCAATTTAGGCTTTTCAATGCTATACAGTGGTGGGTTCTGAAAAGAGTATGTTCTGCAAATTTAGCAATTTGTTATAACGTTGTTCAGGTTCTAAATTTTGTGAAGACTGGTGGTCAGTAAGGATGGGAGTGCCATAAAAAAAGATTAGGGAAGAGATAGGTAGTGGCAAGTGTAGTTTTAGTTGTGTTGGTGAGAAATGTTTTGAATCTGTAAAGCATTTCTAGTTTTTGATGATTTTTCTTATGCAATTTTGTATATGCAGGTCAAATTTAAGATTATCATCCACTATCACCCCCTAATAGTTTGCTATTTGCTATGAGAAGTGACTTCAATGGTTGCATTATCAAGACAGAGGAATTTACATTTTGTTTTTTCATGAGAAAAAGTAGTAGTTTGGTCTATTTCGGATTGAGTATGAGTTGTGAGTTATGAAGCCATGTGTCAGTGGCTGTTAAAGCTTCCTGAGTAATTGTTTTGGAGGTGTAACATGTTGTCAGATGTGCAAATGAGTGGAATCATCTGCTTACTGTATTAGGGTGGCCTGTTGTGTGGAAGGTCAGAGAGTGTTAGTGAAAATGTTAAAGAGGACGCGACCAAGGATAGAGCCTTGTGGTACACTGGTGGTGACTGGGGGATAAGGAGAGAGCATGGAATGCATGCATGTATTTAACTGATTAAAGTTAATGTGCAGCAAGATTCTTCATGATAAATATGCTTACATTAAGCACTGAAAAATTTCTCAGTAAACTTGTAGGTGTAGGCCCTTGTGGCAGATCTCCTGCAATATCGAGGTCAGATGTAGTGACTGCAGGCTCTGCTCTATGAAGGAAGATAGTGACTGAGTGTAAGAGGGGATCAATCTCCCAATCTCCCATCCTGATTTGTCCACTCATTAAGTGATGCTGTGTGTGATAGGGTTTTGGTCAATTTTTTGAGGACATGCCTTAGGTCCTGTAGGAGGCTAGGAAACACAGTACCAAGCAATCATGTATGTCCAAATGTAAGTTATTTTCTCTCTGGTCTCTCTCTCTCTCACCATCAGGATTCCCATTCATGGAGTTTTCTCTGGTTCTCTTTTATCAGTGTGATCTGCTCCATGCTGGCTTGGCATATTCTTCAGTTAAAGCTCACCCACCAGCAATTTCTTCATGTCCTCGGTATCCTTCATTTCAGACATCCTAGGAAGCTTATTTCACCTTCCCAGGACTTCAATTTTGTACTTGAAAATTTGACTTAGGCTCCTTTTGAGCATGCTTCTTTGGCTTCCTTACATCATTGTAATTGGAAGACTGTTCTTTAGGCCCTCACTTCAGCAATATAGTGTATAAACTTTAGGCTTTCATGTATATTCCTCCTTTCTTAGTTTTTCAAAGGGACATGATGTAACAACCCGTCTTTTATTCCCGCGGTGGTCAGTGAGTTGTCCCTTAATCAGTCTATTCATCTTCTTCCTTTTTTCCTTCTCTGCAGTTTGCCATTGAGAAGGTTCTTCACACCTTAGATTTGCATAGATAGGTCAGATAATATTTGGATAAAACTAAAGTTATTCACAAATCTGAGCAGATTTTTTCATCAAGGAAGAGTCTTTCCTTCAAAAATATTAGGTTGGAGGATAAAGGTGAAAAGTTACAGCAAGCTGAAGTAAAGCAAAAGGAGGTTTTTTTCATCGGTGAAAGGGTGAAGGACTTCAAAAAGACTTAAGGGCTGATATTTGTATCCCAGTAGGACATTCCCCGGGATTCATGAAGCTCAGTGCAAGAACGGCATTAGGCTTTCACTGACCGTGTGCCGCAGAGATGGCGCAGTAGCGGCATATGCATATTAATTAAGGCTCGCTGCCGCCACATCCAAGTGCAAAAGAAATGTGCGCGAGTGCAGAGGCCGTGTCCAAGCGCTGCATGCAGGTGTGGACATGTTGGCTGCTCACGTGCAACCTAAAATGCTGAATAGTACAGCCTGCCTCTAATAGTAATCACACCTGTCAGTGTCCGTGGGTACTGAAACGTATGCAACAAATGACATTTAAAACCCTGTGCCCGTATTCCATTGCAGTGTCGATAGTTATACCAAGTGGAAGTGAAACGTATTGTGTTAGTGCAGCGCCAATAGCTAAGCCTAGCCCAATGGTCAGGGTTACCACCTATCCCACATTGTGGGGGACAGTCCCCCTCTGGGCAGTTGTGTCCATACCATAACCATTATAAATGTAAAATGTCCTGCGATCGTAGTACATAATTATGTCCCAAACCTTATGTAATACTCACATACAATACTTATTCCCATATGTAAAATACCTACATGTTACAAGAAACAGAATAAGCAAGTAAATGAAACAGAAGAAGCAGCTAAACTGCTACAACAATAAGCTTACATTTAGGCATAAAACAAAAGTACTATCAGTTGTACTGACCGTGGGTATGTGTTGGCCTGTAAAATCTGATGTGTGTCCTGAATATATCCCATCCTGGCCATATGAAAAGGTGGCAACCCTACCAATGGTCAAAGCATTAGCCCAAAATCTGCCCATTCGTGGTCCAAGGCATCCTTGTCAGGATGGGCCAAAGATGAATGGGTATTGCCCAGGTCTACCTACCATGTCATGAAAGATAAGTATTTGCGTGTACCTATGTGTGTGATGTACAGCATGTGGAAGGTGAAAAATGCTAGGGTAGTCCTCACAACCATACAGGTACCAGAGATATGTAGTGTATGCAATGTGTTCCTTTGACCATGGGCCATAAACCAGAGAAGGGATGGATGGAGTGTGTGGAATATGGGGGTGGGGGGGGATAGGTAATGTAATAATTCGCCAAGGGGAGACTGTGTTGGATGCACAATAGGTGAACTGGAGGTGTAGGAGGGAGCAGTGGGTGAATCAGAAAGAAACACAAAGAACAAACATACACATCCGCAATACAACCTGACAGGCCATACTGTAGAACATAATCCCACAAACATATGAATATTAAAATGTGCGATACACATGTACAGAACCGTCACCGGTACATACCCACATAATGATCTGGCCTGAACTGAGCCATCTAACCACAACACACCTGGATGCATAATTGAATACCCATCATCCCCTCTACAGCACACAACCCCCCCTATTCCTGAACGTCCACCAAATCCAGCCATACTCGGGCTTCTAGCTTGGCGCAGCCATATCTGCACATAGTGACCACTACTCATATCTAGTAGGCAGTCTCACCCTAGGCAGTCTCAGGATTGCAAACTATGTATCCCTTGCATGTATAACCCTATCACATTTTTGTAAATCCAAAAATATCGAGGGTTATTGGAGGTTTTTGGTCTGTTCAATTTTTGGACATCCCTCATGGGATAAGTATCCTATGTAAACATCAGACTTGGTGTCATGACACGATGTCCAGTCCTGTAGACATTTTGACAGAAGTTGTATGTGCAGTAGTGGTTCATGAGACTGCTCAGCCTTCAGCCGGTCATGCAGAACCTACTACCCGGGATTAAACACCTGACAGTGATGCACGGCTCCCCACATGCATTATCAAGAATATATACTTTACACATTCGCATAGTGGCAGTTGGATATAGGGTGATTAATGTGCTGACATAAGCAGGGTACCTCCTGTCCCACTTTATGAGGGACATTCCCTGTTTAGGCAGGTGTGTCCTGACCAAAAATAATACAATGGCAAATGTCCTGTGATTGCAGGAAATAATTATGTACCATATTTCATGTAACAGTTGCATAAAACAGTTATTTCTATGTATGTAAAATACTTAAATTTTACAAGAAACAGAATAAGCAACTAACCTGCTACAAGAATAAGCTCTCATCTAGGAAAATAATTAAAGTTCTAAACCCTGTACTGACTGTGGGTATGTGTCGGCCTGTAAAATCTGATGTGTGTTCCAAAAATGCCCCACTTTGTCCATTAGAAAAAGTGGCAACCCTAGATGTAAATGGGTATGCAAGCAGGTAGGTGGCGGTGATTAAACAGTATGTGGAATGTAAAAACGTATGTAAGTGTATATGCATGTGTATGTACAGACCAATATATATGGAGAGAGATATAAAGATACACACAAGATACACACACACACACACACACACACACACACACACATATATATATATATATATATATATATATATATATATATATAGTTATGAAGAATGAACATGGTCACAATATAGCAGTCACAATGAATGTGAATGGAAACAGCAGCGGAACCAGCCATAATATTTAGTGCTGTTATATATCAGGATGGCCAGAGGTGAGCACACCTTTGCATCCTCAACCACAGGTAGGATGCAAAAAGTGGAACAAACAATGTCCTCGTGCTAAGTTTGACTTTCAACTAGGTACAGGGCAGTCCCGGTCCCCAGTCAGACAAGCCTAAACCCGGATGACCACATGAACACCCTGATAATCAAATACACGTATGAGCCAGGACTACAGGCTTAGGAGGTCTGAATACACTTTGAGTGACTCAACATGCGGAAAGGGTCCAGAGCGGTATTGAATAACGCATGCGTAGTACTGCAGTTTTCCCAACAGGAAAATGGATGCCTGCTGAGTTAGTGAAATGTTGAGTCGTGTGTTCGGGTAACTATGAACCATGGATATACATATAAATGAAATATATAAAAGACCAATAGTGTATTGGTTAGAGCACCCAACTATCGAGCAGACTTTGCCAGTTCGAATACAGTACACACCATTTATGATGCGTAATCCGTATACGAGCATATCCTGCTAATTTTATGCTGTATAATGATATACAGCCAATAAAATGTGAACTGGGGTGACGTATCACAGTAATAATGTAGACGGATTTTGAGTGACGTGAATCGGCGATTAAACAGAAAAACGCAGCTGACAAGTGTTGTATTCACCATTTGTCCAACTGCCCTTGTTCTGCCCAGCAACACAATATATTGTGTCAGCCAGGACAGACGGCAGGACCCTACACATCACAATCAATGTGATTTACCACTAAGCCACTTCAGTTATACCTAACGTTGATGTTATTAGAAACATAGCAGACAGCACAGACATTCAACAGTATGGTCAAAGTAATGAAATCATATAGATGTGTATGCGTGTGTACTTACACACACACACACACACACACACACACACACACATATATATATATATATATATATATATATATCTACATATGTACATACATATAGGGTAATCACCTGCCACACTTTGCGAGGGACTGTCCCTTATTGGCCAGTTGTGACCTGTACACTTAGTGTCAAATGGCAGATGCCCTCATCTTTAATGACATAAATATGTCCTATATTTATGTAATAGTTGAATAAAGAAGTTATTCTGTATCAGAAACACCTAAATGTCATACACAACTGAATAAGCAACTAAAATGCTACAATAAGAGGCCGTCAATTAGGCATAAATGTGATTTCCTTTAATTTATAAGATGCTGTCAATTAGTCATAAATGTGATTTCCTGTCATTTGTACTGTCTGTGAGTATGTGTCTGCCTGCAAAACCTGACGTTTGTACAAAATAAGTCCCACTTTGGCCATTTGAAAGGGTGGCAACTATATATATATATATATATATATATATATATATATATATATATATATATATATATATATATATATATATATATACACACACACACAGAACGAGAAAGCAATCATAACGACTGTGAAGGAATATAGCTGGCCAGATGTGACAAAAGTCCCTGCGTCTCTAACCACAGGTAGGATGCTAACAGTGGGAGTAACCTTGTCCATGTGCTAAATCTGACATTCACACGGGTACAGGGCTGTCTCTGTCCCCAGTTGGACAAGCCTAAACCCGGATGACAACATGAACACCCTGACAATCAAACACACATATGTGCCAGGACTATAGGCTTTGAAGTTTTGAATATCCTCGGAGTGAGTCAACATGTGGCATGGGTCCAGAGCTGTAGGGAATAGGGAATAACGCATGTGTAGTAGTGCGGTTTTCCCAACAGGTAAATCGATGATTGCTGTGTAAGTGAAGTGTTGAGGCACGTGTTCGGGTAACTATGAACCATGGGTATACATATCAATGAAGCAGAACACCAATAGTGCGGTGGTTACAGCATCCGCCCAAAGAAAAGCCATTAACGGTTCAATTTCCACTATAGCACATATCATTTTCCTTGTGGAATGATTATCGCCCTGCTGTAAAGCCAACATTTAAATATGTCAAAGTGAATGTATGTATCGCATGGGACTATTAACAAGAACCCATCAATTAAAGTGGTACTGTCATAATGAATAAGGCACAAGTAAGCACAAATGAGCTGCAGGAAACATATGTAAGGCACAGTAAGCATAGGCAATTGCGCCTGCGTGGGTGTAAGCAGCTCCAAGCATAGGAAATGTAAGTTTGTATGTACAGATGTAATATGTATATACACACACACATATATATATACATAGATATATATATATATATATATATATATCTACACACACACACACACACACACACACACACACACACACACACACACACACACACACACACACATATATATGTGTGTATAGATACATGTCTACATACATTATATATATATAAATATATATATATGTGTGTGTGTATGTATATATATATATATATATATATATATATATATATATATATATATATATATATATATATATAGATATAGATATATACATACATATATAGAATGAACGGTGTAACAATACAGCTTACACAAGAGATTTGAAGGAAACTGAGAGCAAGTATGGTATTATACAGTGCTGTCAGCGTATGTCATAAAAAGCTGCACAGGTGTGAGCAGAGCACCGCCACTCACAATACAGGCATGGTTTTACCAGTGGGAATATCATTATTGAATTGCTAAGTCTACTTTACACACACACGGAATGTAGGCCATGCTAGGCCCACCAAAACTTTTTAAGCGCAAATGGCTGTACCCATAACACAAGGAAATATGTGGAAATATACATGGTGGGAAACCCTGTGAATACACGAGGTAGGACAAAATGTGTGTAGGGCCCCAAGAGCTCCGGAGAGGGCAATGTGTAAAGGTGTGTTATGGCTGCAATAACAAGTGGATAATGGATGTTACACATGTAAATTCAACACGGGTGGGATGGAGGAACTATGGGTATGCAATTATGGGTCCAGGTGTGCCAGTGTTGTCAGGGCTGGTTCTTATGGACCGCCCAGTGGAGGTCAGCTAGTTCATAATAGGCATATATGCATACACACATGCAGACAAAAATATGTTGCAGTACATTCTCTGTAACACATGTATTCCATTTGTTGACATAAATAATATGAATGTGCACATACAAACATCGACAGTAGATGGACTAATAGGCTGTGCAGAAGAGGGACGGGTGGAATCACACAGTATTACATTCAAATTACCATCAGTAATCTGTACATGAACAAATTGCGACATCTGTCTGCTGTATAAGCGTGCTAAATACAATTACAAGATATGAAAAAGAGTCAGTGTCACAGTGACAGAATATAGCTGGACTATGCTGGATATATAAACACCATTATATATACGCATGTTTAAGTGCGAAATGTATTGGTCAGAATGCACAGATTATATATATATACATATATATATATATATATATATATATATAGATGTATAGATATATATATATATCTAGACAGCAGGATATGACTATACATGTATGCATACATATATGTATATCTTATATATATATATATATATATATATATATATATATTTATGCTACATTAAATACACACATGTATATGCCTAGGTTATGTTACAGCAGTTACAGGTAACATATGTTCTGGACCGGGCATATGTTAGTGGGAGGTCCAATAAACAAACGTCTACCTCCCACCCACCGACCCCCAGCTAGGCCACTGAGACATACAGACATGCAATAATGGTAAATGCACCACTGCTTCCCAGACCACTGGCAGCAAACTACCAGTGGGAGAGAACTACAAGGTCTATACTTTAAACATGGACAGTGATGTCCCTTGTGAGACACCAAAAATTCTGTTCTTCTAGGCAAGCCAAGTAATGATTTATGCGACCAGGATGTATCTGTACATGGAATAGTAGGTTGTGCAAGCCAGGTATCACATGGTTGACACAATGTGTGACATGTGCCCCGAGACAGGGAGAGTGGGCAGTGTGCAGGGGTATGTTCATATCCCACCTGCGCTCACACTAAGGATGAGTGCTGTAGAGGAGTGTCAGGTAGCAGAACTATGGGTTTGCGATTATGGGCCTAGGTGTGTAGGTGTTGGCTGGCAGAGACATACTAGGACCGCCCCGTGGATCTACATAATATTCTGATGTGGGTATAGCAGATGTCCATACCTCCCAAACCTTAAGAGCACATCTACTGGATAGTCCGTAAATCATTGCGGGAACACATAGGGACCATATCATTGACCTGTCCCCGATTACCATGGACATCCGTGATTACGAATCGTAATTTAACACAGTCCCAACTAACCCCCCCTAGAACTAGTGATATTAGGACAGGTTGCGAAATACACGTAATGAATAATGACAACATGTAAGAGTCATAAACAGCATGTACCTCAGACATTAATGTGTATGTATACATATGCTCTGGCACTGTCAGTGTGTCAGGTTAATAGCACCAAACATCAAAATGTGTCCCTGAGGGTGTTATGCAGTGTCCCTGATTCAGTGATCACTCTTTCCCATTCGTATGAGAGGTCTGCTAGTGATGGAAAGCGCATATTCTGCCGACTAACTAGAAAGATGATAGAGTAATAGTTTGCGGTTAACACCTGTCCACCTTTACGAGGGACACTACCCTTTGGGCAGGTGTGTCCTGCAAAATAAATGGACTTATGGCAAATGTCCTGTGATTTAGGGCAAAGAATTCTTAAATTGTATGTAGTAGTTGTATAAAACAATTATTTTGTATCTGAAATGCATAAATGTTATAAGAAACAGTATAAGCAACTATAATGCTACAAGAATACTCTTTTATTTAGGCAAATCAGTAAAGTACTCTCCTTTCTACTGGCTGGGGATATGTGTTGCCCTGCAAATTCTGACATCTCTACATATAAGTCCTATAGGGTTGCCACCTTTCCAAATGGCCGAAGTGGGACATGTTCTGTAGGAATGTCAGACTTTCCAGGACGAAACATACCTACAGCTGCACATAGTACAGAATTATACTTATTTGCACAAATAAAAGTTAGTTTAGTAACATTTTAATTGCTTATGCTACTTCACATAACATATAGAAGTGTCATATATAAAATAACTGTTTCATGTAACTATTAACGAAATGAAGAATATAATATTGTCATTTGCTATGTCTTGATTATTTCCGCAGGACACAACTTCCTAAAGAGGGACTGTCCCTCGCAAAGTGGGATAGGTGTTAACCCTAAAGCCCCACCTTGGACAATTTAGAAGGTGGCAAACCTACAATAGGTATGCGCTAGCATGACTCGGCAGATGGATGTGGCTCCCAAGAGCCAATTACTTGTCTGTACTGAAGAGTATCAGTACCCATGTATCAGCCAGACAAGAACAGAATGTATGAGGAACACACAAATAAAATGATTAATTCAATGGACAGGCCGCCGATACCGTACAGTCGAACGCCATTCCTTTGCCTAATGGCCAGCCATTCCCGATACTGTAGTCATGTAGTCCAACGTAATAGGTATCACAAGGTAATATTGTGGAAGTCGATCCCACCGAGGGGTGTGAGTGACACATGTAAGCAACAATGTTGGTGCATGTGCAAGTGCATGAGCGAGTGGCGTGATTCGCGACCAGTATGTGAATATTGCACTGGTAAAGCAATGTAGAGTCTAACCAAGTGTAAGAAGCTGTAACCAGAGGTCAGCAGTGCTTAACACCGTGCAAACCCATGCACAACTGTTCCAAACTGTTTTATAGGGCCTTACTCCATCTGTATCCAGTGGGCATGTTCTGCCCTGCAAACAAATGAACGTCCTTTGCAAGGGTTGTAACCAGGACCCTGCACACACAGCTAATGTGAATTAGCACTACACCATGGAAGATATATAGACAACGGACAGTAACACAAACATATCATACAGTGCAGTCATTCAGCAGTATAGGAATGCACCATCAGATATTTCCAGACCACTGGTGTTTGCAGACCTGGCCTTCATGTGTTTAAGTGTGTGAGCATGGCCAGTATGACCATTCAGTATGTTGTCGACTGACATTGTCGTCATACCGTCAAGTGTGTGAGCATGGCCAGTATGGCCAGCTGTATCGCATGTGTTACGTGTCTAGGCAGTCTGTAATGTGGTGCTGACCTTTGTGTTGTACACTGACAGGTGGCATGCTGTGTCCACAGGGTATCCATCGGTCATATGGCATTGACTGTTGCTACATTTCTGCATAGCGGGAGGGGGATGCCCGACTGTATCTACATTCCTACACAGGAGAGGGGGGGGGGCACACCTGACTGATGGTATATGTGTACATTGGATTGGTTGCACACCTGACACATGTACACATTTGCTAGTACTGTACTAGTATGTCAGGCACTCCATTTCAGTGTGTAGACCTACCTATTGTGCTGGCTAGAGGCATACCAGTGTACTACAGATCTTAGCCTTAATTACTAACATATTAGTTTCTGACTTCCTAGCCTTCAAAACCTACATCCAACTGCCTGGCCTGCTGTAGTCTGTCTGTGTGGGGTTGTGGGAGGGGTTACCCATAGGGTACATTCAGAGGCCATAGTTCAGCATTTGCTTGTTTCGGTCTACACCTGTCCAGCTGGTTGAGACTTGTGTGGGCTGTATGGACACACATGATGCTTAGCCCATTACCCGCAGTGGGTTATGACACCCTGTGTACTACTGACTGCTATGGTGACCCACGTATGTGCTGCAGATGTCATGGTACCCCTATGGATGTCTACTGTCTGCTACTTTAACATTTGGCCACCAAATTCCCTTGCATGCTCACATCCATACCATAGCTACAGGTACCAACACTTTCTAATACAACTGCCAATTAGTAGGTTGATTGACTTACCTTGAGGGTGTGCCAGACCTGAGGATGGTGCTGGAAGGCTGCCTATGTCAGATGCACATAGTGCACTCCCTATACATGGCTGAGCACAGGTAGTGTCATGTTTGGCATCTGTTTTACTGTCTGTGTGAGTCAGAGAGGGTGACATTCCCTGGGTCCCTACTGTGTCAATGCGTATGCTATGCGTTGCCTCTTTGCCAAGGCCAGGTCATACTGGGCACACCTCCTTCCACTTACTGGGTCCGGCTCAGGTTGTTACTCCTCCGAGTCACTCTGAGCTGTACAGGCCTTGGCATTGGTGGGGGACTGTGTGGCCCTGCCCCATGCTGTTCCTGCTGCAGCTGTTTCCACAGGATCATATTGTGTAGCATAGCACATACCATAACAATTTGGGTGCATGTAGCTGGTGAATAATGCAAGGTTCCACCGAATGTATCCAGACACCGGAACCGTGACCCGAGCATCCCAAACACACGCTCTATTATATGTCTGGCCTGTGCATGTGCCTCATTATGGCTTTGTTGTTCAGGTGTGTGTGCATTTTTGATGGGTGTAATCAGCCATGGCTCCAGTGGGTACTCAGTATCCCCAACTAGGTGACCGTTGGGGATGTCCATATTGGCAAAGCTGTGGTACAGCTGCGTCAGATGCCATATATCAGAATCGTCATAGCTTCCAGGCAGCCAACACACACATTCACTATAATGCCCTGGGCATCGCATATGACCTGGCAGTTGATGGAGGGGATGCCCCTGCTGTTAATGTAGGCTCTACCCTGCTCACCGGGTGGTGCTTTGATGCATACATGCGTGCAGGCTATAGCACCCACTACCCCAGGGTAGTCTGCCATTTGTTGGAAGACATGCATATTGCTGGTCAACACCTCACTAGTGTTGAGGAAATGTACGTGCTCACTGGCATGTGGTGACATGGCATCCAGGAATTGGTGGAATACCCTGGATGCAGATGCCTGTGAGACTGCCATGATATCCCCAGTTGTGCTTTGGGAGGTACCTGTGGCTAGTATACCTAGGCCTACACATACCTTGGTATCCACTGGGATGGGTTCCCCTCGGCCTTTTCGATGTATCCGGTGTGGCCGGCACAGCTCAACAATCTGATGTAGGAGGTCTCTGTCCACCCTATAGTGGTTTACTATCTCCAGCTCATGTAGCCCCTGGTAGGTTACCCTGGGTCTGTCCAGTCTTCTCTGTCTCCTCACTGAGGGTCATTCGGCAGCATTCATATTCTCACCACCCTCAGCCTCTTGCACATGTTGGTCTATGTTGCCTGCTGCAGCCCATCTCATTTCATAGGTTTATTTGTTAAAATTTCCCTGCATGTATACACCGGTGGTGTAGAGTGTGGAAAAACCTGAGGGGAAGATGCTTGCTCAATTTATTGTAGTGTTCTGGGCTGGACTGGTCTGCTGGGCCTGTAATCTGTTGATTCTGATAAATATCACGTTTGCCCAGCTTGTTCACCTTGATTACTCTCCTACTGCTGTTGTCCCTCCCAATTGCACTAGGCAGGTATAGATACACCCCTAGCATAGGCATGCTAAGCTAGAGCAAACTCGAGACACAGGGCTCCAATCCACGTACAGCATGCTTGACACAAACCCCCATGATTTCACCTATATTCAAGTCCTGCACCCAGCTATCTATACACATACACTCTTGGGTCATGCATCACACCCTGGGGATAAACGGGATTCACTATTTCCCACCTTGTTTGCATAGTATTGTCTTCTAATGCATAGTGACATGACCCATACAGAGCCTCCCCAAAAATAACCACTGCTTTCCGTCACGCAAATCCGCACACAACTGGTTAAAAGTGCCTTGCTATTACCGTATTCAATGTCCCTTGTTCTTCCCAGCAACAAAACAACCAGTCTCTGCACGGCTCGAAACCAGGACCCTGCACACCACAGACGATGTGCTTTACCAGTAAGCCATGGCAGATATGCATACATCTGAGGTTATCACGTACAGATCATCCAGCACAGGCATTCAACAGTATAGGACATGTATTCCATCATGTAGATTTATGTGTGCAAATGGCCACACACACACACACACACACACACACATATATATATATATATATATATATATATATATATATATATACATTTATATAGATGTATATAGATATATATACATATGCACACACATACGTAGATATAGAATATATATCTCAACAGCGAACCACGTGACACCAAAGCATTAGACAAGAATGAAAAGGAAACCACGTGCGCCTCCTGCATTATGTACTGGTGTTAATATCAAGGCAAGTGTGTTTCTGTGCATCACACGAGTTCATACTGTATTCAAGGCTGCTGACATTAGTCACCAGACCTATTGCCGAATGTATGGGTATGTCTTGCCCACCACAGTCTCTTGGCCGATTGCGACATTTATGGCTACTATACAGGAAAACAACAAAGCATGCTCCTCAACACATCCATTAGCTAGCCACTCACAGACACCAACACATAGGATATGACTGCCAGGCACACTGACATCCCGCTCACCAGGCTGAACAAGGAGAAGGTCATGGTGAGCTGCCTGTCAGGCGCTGAGATCCGCCACATAACACAAGCACTCAGGTCACTCCAAAGCAAGTACAAATATGACTCAGTCATTGTCCATGCTGGTGTGAATGACCTGAGACGTATCTCCCTGGACTACATGAAAAGAGACATAGAGGAGCTCTCTGAGCATGTAGCACAGGCCAGTATGACCCTGACCTTGAGTAGCATCTTACCCTCACCAAGAATAATGTCACAATATGAAGACAAGATGAACAATTTCAACAATTGGCTTAAGTATTGGTGTCATTCAAAGGGGATCCAATGCCTGTCAGCCTGGGATGACATGCTCGCTAGGGACGGCTTGCACCTGTCACCCCTGGGCTTTTGGATATTGGCAAAGGCTCTTGCCACCCCCATAGTGCCTTTTTTAGGCAAGGCTCAAAAGACAAACCCACCTTCATAGGTATCACAAGGGATAAGAAACTAAGAGTAATGCTACTCAACGCCAGAAGTCTAAACCTCAAGATGCACGCACTCAACAGAAACCTGGTTCAAGGGTCCCGAGAGCACCTACCAGGTTATACCTCATACCATGCTTTTCGGCCCCAAAACTTGGACCACAAAAGGAGGGGGAGTATCAATATTCGTCAAAGATACCCACACCTCCAGGTTGGTGGCACAGCACGAAGCATCAGAGACTATCCATGTGCAACTAACAGTGGGTAAAACTGCCTTCCATTTTATAGCCTGCTACAGACCACCCTTCCATACCCAGGAACCACACTCGGCCTTCCTGAGAACACTGGAAAATATGAAGGTCTCTCCAAACACCATTATATTGGGTGACTTCAACTACCCAAACATAGACTGGGAGCATTACTCTAGCTCTAACACCCTAGCCCAAAGGTTCCTAGAATTTATAAACTCAAATGCTATGGAACAACTTGTTACCACTCCCACAAGAGGGGAAAACATACTGGACCTGATCATCACCAACATGGGGGCTCTATGCTCCAGACTAGAAGTGTATCCCTTACTGGTAAGATCAGACCATAAACTAATCTCACTGGATATTCACATCCCGACCCCACCCCCAGCCCAGAAAACCACAGTGAAAAACTTCTCTAAAGCAAATTTCACACTCCTCAAAACCAAGGTGGAATCCTTCAAAGCCCCAGGCCTGTGGAAAATACGGCCCAGACCACAGAATCCTTTATAAACGCATTCTATGAACACCTTCAGGAATGCATGGATCATGCAATCCCAAATAAAACCAAGACCCAATCCTCCAAAGGCAGGCGTCCTGTCTGGTGGACCCCAGCCATAAACAAACTATACAATAGAAGGTGGAAGCTACTACATGACAGAGCAAAATCCCAAAAAGGGAAGGCATCTCTGATCAGTATTAGCAAAAAACTACGGCACTCATAAAATCATCTAAGGCCAGCTTTGAGAGAAAAATTGAACAGGACACTAAGGATAATCACAAGGCTTTCTTTAGTTATGTTAGGAACCTGGGTGGGAATTCCCAGATATGCTCATAATTAGTCCAAAATGACAAAAAATACACTGAACCCACAGACATTGCCAACATCCTAGCTGACAGGTTCAGCGCAAAATTCTCCCCCCTCCCCAACAAAAGGGCAAATATCTATCCCAGCAGAGTGCTACCCCCCTGACATCTCAGATGATCAGGTAAGAGCCGCCCTCTCCAAAGCAAAAAACACAGCATCAGTGGGACCAGACGGTGTCCCGGGCTGCATCCTACATGAACTCCAAGAAGAGCTAAACTCAAACATAAAACTACTGTTCAATCTCAGCCTTACTACAGGATATGTACCCAAAGAGTGGTGTACAGCAACAGTGGTCCCTATCCACAAAGGTGATACCTCAATGGATCCTGGAAACTATAGCCCCATAAGCCTGACTAGCTTGGTCTGCAAAGCTATGGAAAAGATCATCATGGACCTCATAAATAAAGATATTGGGGGCCTACAGACACTGGATCCTACCCAGTTCGGCTTTGTTAAGGGCAGATCCTGCCTCTTAAACCTGGTCAATTTCTTTGAAACAGTCACCAAGGCCATTGACGAGGGGAAGGTGGTCCACACAGCCTACCTGGACCTCGCAAAAGCCTTAGATACAATACCCCACTCGGGTATTATAGATAAGCTCACCAGCTTAAATATAAACCCCTATGTTACTAGATGGGTTGCAAACTGGCTCAAGGACAGAACCCACATGGATAAAATTGCTGGAGCCATGTCAGACTCCAAACCAGTTACAAGTGGCGTCCACAAGGCTCAGTCCTGGGACCTCTCTTGTTCGGTATATATTTCTCGGAGGTACAGGCCAACACGGAAGGACTGTGGCTGACCAAGTTCAGATGACTGCAAACTAGGCACCATAATCGACTCTCCAGCCAACACAAGCATCCTACAAAAGGGCCTCATAGAAACAGACAACTGGTGCCAGAGCCATGGCCTCAAGCTAAATGCCAAAAGTGTATAGTCATCCTCTTTGGCAAAACAAAGTGCCCACAAATTACCACATAGGTGGTAATCCATTAAATATGGAAGAAGTAATTAGGGACCTGGGGACCCAAGTTGATAGCAATTTCTCATTTGAAAACCATGTGGCCAAAGTGGTTAGAAAAACATTTTATATAGCCCACCTAATCATGAAGGGATTCACATCTAGATCAGGGGAGGTCATCGTGCCTCTTTACTCATCCCTCATCAGGTCCATAATTGAGTACAATGCCCCTTTTGAGATGTACCTTACCAGACACCTGCAGCAACTGGAAAGACCCCAAAAGTACCTCACCAAGAGGATCAAAGGTCTCAAACAGATGCCATATGCTGCCCGGTTAAAGAAACTCCAGCTCTACTCAGTGGAATACCGTCTGCTCAGAGGCGATCTGTGCCTGACGTATAAAGCCATGTCCAACCTGGAATTAATGGACATGCTGCACCTCAGAAAATCCAAATCCCATCGAGCTAAGCTCGAGACTTGAACCTCAGCACTGAAATAAATAGGACATGCTGGAGGGACAGATTCATAACCCAGAGGCTCCCTTCACTCTGGAATAAAATCCCAGTCCAGGTTAGGCAGAGTCCCTCATTGACTCTCTTCAAGAGGAATCTTGATGAGTGGATGGGAGATCGTAGGTTTACCCCAGGTATCACTTCTGTGTCACTGTTAGACAGAGGCACAGTATACTAACCTCGAAAAAGGGCATAGCAAAATTCATTTAAAATGGGTGATGAAAGCCAAACACACTCTGGCTAGACTTATAAATGACCTAGGGCAGATAGCCTAGTATGCACCTATAAACACACACCTGTCATGCCTTGGAATAGAACACCTACCTGTCTATTCTATCACACTACAGCATTACGCAATTACAGAATGCGCTACCATTATTACTGGGACACAGCACTCCCAGAGGTGTAATTCTAGGTGGGTGACATCATTAGAAATGGCAAAGTCGGTGATAGGGATTGTATGGAGTGTGAGCAGTTTAAAAGTATTATTCTGTTCCCAGGCAGATGGCGACCCACACACACACACATGCACACAGTTGGCATGGCTGGGATTAGAACACTGACCTAACTAACTTATCACACTACAGCATTACGCAGTTACAGAACATGCTACCAAGATTACTGAGACTCAGCACTCCCAGAGGTGTACTTCTAGGTGGGTGACATCATCAGCATTGGCAAAGACAGCGATAGGGATTGTATAGAGTGTGAGCAGTATAAACGCATAGTTCTGTCCCCAGGCAGACAGAGACACACACACACACACACACACACACACACACACACACACACACACACACACACACACACACACAGTTGGCATGGCTGGGATTAGGGCACCGACCAAACTACCTTATCACACTACAGCATTACGCAGTTACAGAACGCGTTACCGAAATTACTGGGACACAGCATTCCCAGAGGTGTACTTCTAGGTGTGTGACATTATCAGCATTGGCAAAGTCGCTGATAGGGATTGTATGGAGTGTGAGCAGTGTAAAAACATTATTCTGTCCTCAGACAGATGAAGACACACACACACACACACACACACACACACAGATGGCATAGCTGGGATTAGAACATCGACCTAACTACCTTATTACACTACAGCATTACACAGTTACAGAATGCACTACTAAGATTACTGGGACACAGCACTCCCAGAGGTGTACTTCTAGGTGGGTGACATCATCAGCATTGGGAAAGATGGCAATAGGGATTGTGGGGAGTGTGAGCAGTCTAAAAGCATATTTCTGTCCCCAGGCAGACGGAGACAAACACACGCCAGTGGTGGTATCAGGACAACTGCCTATCTACAGACCACTATTACAATACTACATAGATATGAGCCGCGCCACAGACACTACACCTTTCAAGGCTGTCAATATGACCTTCTAGGAATGTGGACATCAACATGGATGCTGGCAGTTACAATGTACATACCTGTGAACCTGTGTGTTCAATGTAGGAACCATCCTGAAGTGGTGTATGGCCATCTGTTGACTGGACGATTACTATCACTATACAGGGTTGCAATGGCCATGTCCATACACATAGAGGCACATAACCGACACAAGATGTCACTGGGCATGCTCACACACTTAGTAGCACACGGCTGTTTGGAATGTACTATGTGTCCATCTACACAACGTTATACTGGGCATGCTCACACACTTAGTAGCACAGGGCTGTTTTGTATGCACTCTGATTCTAAACACGGAAGGGCACAGTGGCCATTCTGTTACAGTTAGATGTAAACAACACATTGTAATGGACTCCACTGTCAATAGTTGTCATTGTTAGCAGGAACGCTGCACTACATATATCTGACACTGGTATTCTACACAACGTATGCTGCTGTCCGTCTCCTTAGATGTACCAATCTATACCTGGCACACTACTACCACCCGTGGTGATGTCCTACCAGGACTGGCTACTTCACTCATATAGTGCCATTCATAGTCGAATGTCCTGAGACCAGGTTAACACCTTGACACCTAGAGCACAACTGCATTGTATGTTTATGCTAAACAGTGCTAGATGTGTAGTGTTTGTAATCACAGCTGCCCAATGTAGATCCAACAATGGGGAATACTGACATCTGTGCAGTGAGGAACACCTGGCTGAAGGCTCAGTTGTGCACAATAGCACTACCACCATATACCTTGGAACCAGACATGTGCACCATAACAGAGGTATGAACTGCTCCAGGTGGTGGTGTCCCCATGTACATGAAGGCCACTCACATGTACTGACAATTATACCCTCAAAAGGCATAACAAATGTGTCAGGTGCAGATCACAGTGTCAAAAGCTGCATTCTAGGATGTAACCCTCAGATATCACCATGTCCTTGGACCAGCAACACACATCCAGACATATGGTAGGACATATAATAGTACACCATCCTGTGACCCATGACCAGTGGACTGTACCTAGCTCTACATCAACTGTGTAGACTACCCATGCGCTGACACAGTTGCATCATGTGTTATGCAATGGAATGATACTAGTGTTCGTAACCAGGTCGGCTGTACATATGTCAGGGGCCCTGGGTCATACACAGCAGTAACAGATGACTGTTGCTGTACACCAGTAAACACCCTCATGTTTGGATATGACATACATGTACCTGCCGTGGATATGTACATGCCATACACACACACAACACATATGTATATGGCATAGATGTTGCTGTCCTTTGTGCAGACAGGTGGCTACAGCAATTGCACACATATACATGGAAGGTTCGTTCATGGCTGTTGAATGCTAACAGTACTTAAGGTGTGATATCAATGTTGACTGAGTTAACATTCCCTCTGTACTGGTTACCCATGACAACTATCATATCATACAACAGTCCATGTGTCATGTATGTCGTCACACATGTCCACCAATTGCAATGCCTACAAACATGACAAAATGACAGGAATGTAGGACCTACACACATGTACATGTAGTGGTGTGCATTTAGCTACCATGCTTTTGCAGTAGCTGATGTTTGCAGGTGACGTGTGTCTTACTACAACATGCAGTTGCAATGCAGCCCCATCATTGCCAACTGTATATGGTGATATGCTGACAGTACAGTAAGATGTACCTCAGGTATGGACGGATGTGTGGACATAACTAAGTGGTGGGGCATCTATGCAGATGGATGTTTGCTGAGGACAGCTCACAGGTGTGTCACAAGCAGTCCTACAATAACATGTGCAAACACTAAGCTATGGTTCTGTTAATTGAAGGGGAACACATACAACCTACACAGTGATCAGGGTGTCACTGACTATAAATCACTTGACACCTGTAACACTTAAGACCTCTCATGTGCATATATCAGCACAATTGCCAAAGGTAACATCGGTACACATTGTAATGCAGGCAATACTGCTGCATGTCTGTCGTACATATCATAAGATAGCAGGTGTTTGATTCACAGTACTGCCATGTGTGTTTGCATGTTTGTCCATTTATGTCACGTATGGTGGGGAATACATTCCAATTGTTACTCACTCTCCTGTATACAGTTGTAGAGATCTGTACATACTGCATTGTAGAAAGCAAGACATAGGCAGGGGTGGGGTGTGTATCACACACGTGTGCTATCTATATGTGCATGACATAGGTGCTTTCAATTGTGGACTCCACATTGTGTGTCTGTATGTATGTATGGCTGTCTAGTCCATGGAGTGAGGATGTATGTTACCACAGTGAACAGATGGGACGCCTAACCCCTCCAGGTGATGCAATCTACTACCCTGTTGATGCCGTCGATCTTAGGCATTAATGACTACCTGTACATGTGTATTCTCTGTGTCACGTCATGTAGGTGCACAGTACTGTAATGGTGATTACCACATAGGCAGGGGTCCTCATCTCAACACTATCAGGTGTGTGTGTGTGTGTGTGTGTGTGTGTGTGTGTGTGTGTGTGTGTGTGTGTGTGTGTGTGTGTGTGTGTGTGTGTGTGTGTGTGTGTGTGTGTGTGTGTGTGTGTGTGTGTGTGTGTGTGTGTGTTACAGTGTCGTTGATCCCGTGAGTGTGGGCATGTTACTGTGTGTCTGAATACATGTGTGCGAATACCTGTGTGTGTGTGTGTGTGTGTGTGTGTGTGTGTGTGTGTGTGTGTGTGTGTGTAGTTGTGTGTTCACATCCTGTAATGTGAATGTGTATTACTGCTACACAGTGAGGCCTCATGCTATCAAATGGCCTCTACCCCTGTCATCAGCTAGACTGCTATGTAACTGTACCTGTGATGTCACTCGGTATGGATGTCATGTCTCTAGCCACTGTAGCTTAGTACACAGCTCCCATGCTCCTGGATCAGTAGATGTGTAGACATCTTTCGAATGTCAGCCTTTCTAACACTGAGGTTGAGGCTACAAATAGCATGCTGGTATTGCCATACATACCTGTGAGTAGTTCACATTTACACATGGGAAACTAACTGCAAACACTTACACTCAACGGCGCATGCAATTAGGACTGAAGGAGGGAAGCAGGACATCATGACCAACATGCTGTTACTGTTGTTACCAAGACAGACACATACAGTGAATAGAAAACAATGCATTCTAAACCTGTACTACATGGTATGTCTGCTGCATGTCAACCATACACAACAATTGTAATCTACACTTATCTCCCTGTTCTGTTCACCCTGTGCATCAGACCATATGAGCATGTCCCTGCACCGATGGTGTGGATGACAGGGATGCAGCACAGGCATCATCATATGCACAGGGTGATAATGTTTGCCAGGGGCCTAAGCTGCACCAGTGGATGACATCATGTGTGTGGATTAGGGCCTGTGATCTAATTGGCCATGAGTGGTTGTTATGCATGTGTATGTTGCGGTGCCCTACAGATGTTTCTGGTGTGTGCGTGTATGTGTGCACACAGTTCTGCCATGTGTCTGGCCTACACAGGGGTATTATTGACAGCGCCAGACTGTACAGACTAGGTTTTACAGCTCACGGTGTCCAGCCATGGCCACATGACCTGTGCCTGCCAGTGGTTGCATGGGCACTACCAGGCAGAGGTGCAGATTGGGTACTGTCTGATGACACATGTCCACTGGAACTGTGTCCTTGTTGGGACCGTCCAGGGCCACATGCACGTGGCCTGCTGTGTCCTGGTGTGATCAGCACAGCAACAGCTGCACTGCTGCTGCTACCACCAATATGGGAGTGGCCATGTGAGGTAGCTCGTTCATGTAGACCTGCACCAGGTGACGTATCTGGCCTATGTCCATTTGCCTTACAACTCACTCCTGCCAGATGTTCCAGCACAGACAGCTCACGCTTGCAGATTGTCATACCATGGTCAAGGATTCCAACAATGTCACCCAATCATCTGTCCAAAACCTCAGCAATCTGCTGTTGAGCATTTGCCATTGCATGGTTGTTGTTGTTTAAGGAATGGATAGCAGCCCTCTGAAGCCTCTGCCCTTCTCTTTTCTGCCATTCAGCATGTGCCTGTGCCACCATTACAGCCTGAAACATGCGTCTGGTGACACCAGCTGCTGCGGTCTGTCCTGCTGAGGCATGTCGGCCAGAGGTCCTCCTACGAGCAGCACTGGGTACACACCTTCCATAGCCACCACACGTTCCTGTTCCAAGCTACCACATGCCAACTGCCCTTTCTCTATGGCCACTGGTGATGGGGTATGTGTTGGCATGAGATCTCTGTGCGGGGATGAGGGGGATATAGGTGGAATGGCAACCAATTGTACAAATTCAGCCCCTGACAACTCTGCATGTTCCTCAAGCATATGTTCATCATCACTGCTAGAGTCTCTGGGGACACTAACATCAGATGGACTGCAGGAGGGTAACACACCTACATCACCTGTGAGGGCAGACAAAGACTCTACATTACAATACAGACACACAGAGATACACACAAACACACACAGATAAACACAGACATGTACAGACACACAACATGCATGTGATATGACAGAAGGCATGCAACATGCATGTGATACAGCAGACGGCATGCAGCTCTGACAATAACAGTGGTAGTTATACATCTCTGGGTTGCACACAACAGCATGCATGTGTCATAGCAGAAGCCATGCATTTCATACACTCATGGTAGTAAGCATGCATCCCTGTGTTACACCATGTGGACCAGCACAGGTTAGCAGTACACATGGCTGATGTGTGGCATATGACCTTGACATTAACATGTAGTATGACATGTAATCTGCTGACGTGTGCATTGACATGCATACATGTTTAACACAATGGTGTTATGTCACACATACAGTGGGGGAATTGTGTCACATTGCAGTGTTGTCTGTCTGCCCTACAGAAAAAATGCACATTTAGCAGATGTGCATGACCCTTGCAGGATATTATGAGCTGTCTATATTGCTATAAAGTGTGAAGTACAGACACAGTGCATAGCCATGACTGTGTGCACACACAATACATATATACTGTGGATTGTGACCCACGTCGCCGAGGTGTATACACACTAAACCATGATGTGGAATGTGTGACACAGGTCACCGAAAGCCATTCAGATGAAACCCCTGCACATCTGCAAAGATATTTTAGCTGCCTGGCAACCATGTTCACACATGGCAGACTTGTCAATCCACCATGTCCCACATGACATTTGTGTACCACACACACGAGATACATGGCTGACAGTAATGTCCAACAGCAGCAAGGGAAATGTACTGTATCTGTGGCCTGATGTGGTTGTCTGTGTATGTATGTGGATGCTGTACAGGTGACTACTGTCATGCTGTGACACAGGCATGATGTTCAACACATCTTATGTGGTCGAATGATGTTACGCCTTCACAAGCTGTGCACAGGGCTGTAGGATGTCTAGTGTTCCACATCTGCAATATAACCATTCAACAAAGGCTATAGTTGGACCATGTGGAGCCAATGTACAACAGGTTGTTTTCACAAACACATCACATCTACTGTGTGTTGCTACATGTCTCTGGCCATCCTCCATGGCCATGTGTGAACATGTGTTGGTCAAATGGTTGTTATGGCCGTCTATCTCACATGTCTGTGTTGTCCCATATGACATACACCCATAGATGTCATATACTCCACTGTCCACAGGGTTATGCAGACAAAGGGTTGTATGTTTGGTATGTGGGGTATGTTTTATGGGATAATAAGACAATGTTGCAGCTGGCCCACTACATGTCATGGACATGTCAGATGGCACGTCACAATGTGTGCACTCATAGCAGGGAAATAATCCACATCGGTGAATCCTGTGGGCTGCCCATACTCCAGCTCACTGTGTAGTATTGTTTGTGTACCCCACATGTGTAGTTCTGATGTGTAGTACATGTTCCTACATTGAACAACATCTCCACTGTTGTATGCACAGCTGTCCACACATTTAGCAATGACAGTTTGTGAGGTTTCATGTCGGTGTTTCACATAGTTTGTAAGTTTTGCACATGGGTAGTCATTGTGATGGATTGCAGATGCGACCTGTATATTGTGACAGGGTCATACATTATGTGTGCATGTGTTAAATGGCCACATGGCAAATAGATCTGTGCATTAACATGCCTGATACTTATAACTGTCTCACCTGCAACGGGCTGCTGTCTTAGCAGAACTCCAGAGGTACCTATATAGGGGTGAAACAGCAGTATGATCATTATCCACGCCTGTATGACAGCTACAGGGTGCAATGTGCATGTTAACACATTAGCCAGTACAATAGCATATACTATGAAGTATGCACATGTGTGCATACACAAAGTAGCATACTATAGTATGCAGCCTTGCATATGATGTTATATTACATATTGTACAGTGACACATGCAACTATATGGGATATAATAGTTATATGTGCAGTAGTAACTACCCAGGCAACTCCAGGCTCGGTGGTTGAGAGACACCCACCTCCACAATGTCAGCTAAGGTTTGTGGATGCTGTTCTGCCGGTGTCCCCAAGTTGGCCAGTAGCTCCTCGGTACATGTAAGTGGGGGCTGGGTTGGTGGCCCACCACCTGTTGCACCTTGTTCCCTTCCAATTGCATTTGCATGCTGTTTTGCCCATCTGATTAGGTCTGTACAGTGTCTGTGCACCTGCTGGTATGTGCGGTTATGGCCACCCACATCATCAACCCTCCTGCGAAGTTCCTGCCACAGGTCATCCCGCTGATGTGCATTCTGTGGCACATGTCTAAACAGGACATCATAGTTGTCTTGGAGGTAAGGTATGAGGACCTCATCTTCCAAGCATGTATAGGCTGGTAGCCTTGCTTGCAGCATACCTGGAAGACATAATGATGGAGACAGGTCACAGTATCTAAGAGATGCACAGAGATACAGCTGCACATGCATGTATATCACATTTATTACTTATAAATAGTTGTCTTTGCAAATCTTCATGACACTGACACCACTGACATGTCTGTGTCACACACATGTGACACTCAATGGGGATTGGATATTATCACCATATATGTGTGTGTCATGTGATTACATTGCTCATACTCCATGTGTATGCTGTCTTGATGTGGTCATGTCTGTTTGCCTGTACTGACGTTTTTACCTATCAGCACATGCCTGGATGTGTCCACATTAATGCTGTCAACCTTGATGCTGTGTATATGTCATATATAAACACTTACACTGCCTTAACGGACATGACCTGTGACACTGCAGACATGCACACGGAAGGTTTTACATGCATGTGTTTTGCCATATGCACCTACACAGCAATTTACAGCAGTTCAACATACTGCCACGTATTGCCTGTGTTGCACATGTGATACACATGGGACACTGGCTAGCCTGATGGTATTTACAGGGATGGTTATCAACTATAGCATGTACGGCCAAGGTCATCTAGTAGTCTGTATGCCCTGGGCCATGTATGAGTCTAGGATGTAAGGTTACCTAGCTGTAGCCAACAGCCGTGTTTCCGGCACCAGGTGAAGCAGTGCCACATAACTGATCCACACGGTTAATGATACATCTACTATGTGGTCATCACACCATGTCTGACAGAGGTGAAATGTGCAGCTTTGCTGGACAGGGATGCATAGTATGGCAGGAGTATGTAACGTGTATGGCACAAGGATCTGTCCAGCATGTAGCGATCCTTGTACTAGGAAGGTGGATGTCCATGACGTATGTATTTGAGATCAGGATATGTATGTGTAGCATGTCCAACATCACAGTTGGACATGGCTTTATGCAGGATAGGCATCATGCTACATAGTGGAGATGAGAATTGTGAAGGCTGATGTCGGCCATCCAAACATGGCCAATACCCCTTAAAGATGATATGTGATCCGATATAAGTCACTTGAGTGATGAGTATGGCTGAACAATGATCTCTATATTCATGGTTGGCACCCTGTCCTGACTAGGGTTGCCATGTATGACTACCTAAAGGGCTTGGTGATGTCACTATCTCAGGGAGGAAAGCTGCACAGCAGCATCCCTTACACACAGTGTCCATCATGTTGACCGCTGCCTAGATGGTAGTTCATGGGTACAGGGTTATTAACCTAGCCGTGACATTGCAATATGCAGCTGTCAGATTGTGCACATATGTTACACACCTCACCCACAAAGCCCCTTTTGTATGTTGTCCACAACACTGAGTCAGCTATTGCTCCTACGTCATAACCATTCACATACTTACATAGGCAGATGCCTCCCGTTTGTCTATGTGGTATGGTCTACAATGAGGGGGAGTACAACGAATTAACCCTGTCTTACTGTAGCTGGCACTGGTGTGATATGCACATATTAATCAGACACCTTCTGTAGTGTTGGTTCTGTCAACAGTTCACTGGCAGAACACTCCTGAGACATACGAATGCACATCTAGTATACTGAGTGTAGGTGGAACACAGTATGGGTGCTGATGTCACCTGACATAGGTATGGTATGCAGTGTGAAATCATCCTTACTGTCATCTACATCTGTACTTCTGACAACATATCCGTTGATTAAGGTTCATGGCCTTTCAGACCAGACTCAGCAGGGTAATAGTGCAGTGCCTCCCATTATGAGTGGTGTCTCCACTTTGTGGGTTATGATAACTGTTGGTGTGCACCATTCAGTGTTTTCACAGACTGACATGAAGCTATGTTTTACATGATGTGTATGTGTAGAGCAAACTGCTTTGCCATATGTGTATGATACAACCAGGGATGTGGACAGGTCCCATGCAGCCTGAGTGCACCTTGTACCATCATAGTTATGGTTACAGGGGCTCTGTAGTGTACATGGGTATATGACTGTGTACCTGTTGGGGAGGCAGTGTGTTTATGTTATCCAGCACCCTATCTGTATTGCTTATTCATGCTCAGCACTTGTTCAAAACATGTAAGCATTACATTAGCTACTAATTACTATAGCACTCAATCCTCCTCATTACCTACCGGTAAACACTGTTTGTACTTACATTTCCCGCTTGCTTAGAGTAAAACAGCTCCTGTACACACTTTGCTCACTTATCTAGAGGGAAATAATTATATATTCAGGCATGTCCAAGTGCCAATTCCTAGTGTTCTCGCCCATCTATATGATGAATATGGGCATACTGAGGCAATATAGAAATTGTCTCGTGTACACAGTCAATACTCCCCTCCTAACATCCAACACTACAACCTGTGGAAGATGCACATATCTAGCCATGCTGGAGGTAAAGCTCTCTCCAACCCAGACTGAACTTGACAATCATGTGGGGAGGTGAAACTTTTGCACCACACCACACTCATCAAATTGTCTCACTAAATCTCCACCACCACAGGCCACACATAGTAACACAACAACATTTGCCGAGCCTCTCAATACTGCTCTGTCTAGGCAACAGAGAACTCCAAAGCAGAAACTCAGGCAGCCTCTATCCCCCAACACAACACCAATGACTTATAGCCCACGGACTCAGTGTGCCCATCAGCCAAAAGGGCAAAATAACATACCCAACACACTAGTCATAGGTGACTCTGTAGGCGGTCACACTGATGTCCCACTCACCAGGCTACACAAAGAGATAGTTACTGTCAGCTGCCTGTCGGGTAACAGGATCCACAACATAACCTATGCACTCAGATCACTCCTCAATAGGTGCAATATGACTGTGCCATTGTCCATGTTAGTGTGAATGCCCTGAGATATACCTTCCTGTACTACATGTAAAGAGACATGGAATAGCTCTCTGATCTTGTAGTCCAGGCAGGTATCGCCCTAGCCCTGAATAGCATTCTGCCATCATCCAGACTGATGATGCAGTACAAGGACAAAATGATTTACTTCAACAATTGGCTATGCTTCTGTTGTCATTCCAAGGGTATCCAGTATCTGTCTGCATTGAATGACATGGTCGACAGAACACAATGCTTTGGCACAGATGGCCTGCACCTGTCGGCCCTGGGATTCCGAATAATGGCTAAGGCTCTTGCTACTCCTATAGTGCCTGTTTTAGGCATGGTTCAGATAACATATTCACCACCATGACAGGAACAGGCAAGCTGAACCTGAGGGTAATGCTACTCAATGCTTGATGTCTTAATCTCAAACGCACTCACCCAAGGCACTCCTTGTAATGGACCGCTTCAATATCTGTGCAGTGACTGAGACCTGCTTCTAGGCTCCTGAGAGCACCCCTGCACTACCAGGATATTACTCATACCACACCTTTCAGTCATGTAACCAGGACCGGGACACCCACGGCGGAGGTGTGTCTGTATTTCCTAAGGATATCCACACCTCCAGGCTAGTTGCTTAGCACAATGCATCAGAGGTTATCCAAGTGCAACTAACTCTGGCCATAACTGCTTTACAAATTGTAGCTTGCTACAGATCCCCCACCATACACCACGGGTAACGATACTCTCTTCTTGGTGTACTGGAAATTAGGGTTCAACCAGACACACTACTAATGTGCGACTGACACTACCCCACCATTAACTGGGATACCTACTCATGTACCGACACATTAGGCCAATGCTTTCTGGGATTCATAACCTCCAACTGTCTGGATCAACCTATCCACACCACCACCAGGGCCAACAATATCCTAGACCTGGTCATTACCAACATGTGCGACTTGTGTTCCACACCTGGGGTTATCTCCTCATTGGTCAGATCCTAACGTACGCTAATCACCCTTGTTATCCACATCCCGGCACCACACCCTTTACAGAAACCACAGTACAATATTTCTACAAAGCCAACTTCAGGCTTCTTATGACAGCAGTAGTAAACGTCATGACACTCATGCAGATGGACAATACAGTTACAACTGCTGAATCATACACAACTGCACTTAATTAGCACTTACACGACTGCATGGATCATGCTATCCCAAAAAGAACCATAACGCTACCCTCCAGAAAAAGGAAGCCACTCTGGTGGTCCACAGCCATGGACATAATGCACAACAGAAGGAGGAGACTGTTGCAAATTACAGTACAATCCCATGAGTGGAGGAGCTCCCAGGTCAGCCTCAGTAAGAATCTGAGATCCCATATCACATCCTCCAAAGCTAGCTATGTAAACATAACCACGACTAATTCCAAGGACTACCACAAAGCATTCTAGAGGTATGTGACTACTCTTGATGGCGATACCCACATCTGCTCTGACATACAGCAGTAAGGCATGAACATTACAGAACCGACTGATATTGGCAACATCCTGGCATATAGGTTCAGTGCTAACTTTACACCCCTCTCACACCCTAAAGGGCCCCTATCTATACAGGAATGATGCAGATTCCCTGCGATCACAACTACGCAGTTCAAAGCTTCACTCTCTAAAGCCAGGAACACAGCATCCATGTGACCGTACAACATCCCAGGCTGCGATTTCCATGAACTTCAGAATTAACTGGCTCCCCACTTAGGCACCATATTCAATAATAGCCATGCATCAGGCATTGTGGCCCCTGAATGGTGCACAGCAACAGTTATCCTACTCCACAAAGGTGGAGCCACAATAGACCAGGGAACTATTGCCCTATACGCCTGACTAGACTGTTCTGCAAGGCTATGGAGCACATCATCATGGATCTCATTCACAGATTCATTGGTGGCCTCCAAACCTTTGATCCCACCCAGTTTGGATTTGTTAGGGCCAGACCATGCCTCCTAAACCTGGTGAACTCCTTTGAGACAGTTACCAAGGCATTAGATGAGGGTAAGGAGGTCCACACAGCCTACCTTATCCTCTCAAAGGCTTTCAACACCATTCCCCATTCTGGTATTTTCAACATACACATCCACCTGAACATTAACCCCTACGTCATGTGATGTTATGCAAAGTGGCTCACAGACAGAAGCCACACAGTGAGGGTAGCATACCCTAGGTCCTACTGTAAATCAGTTACAATTGGCGTCCCCCAGGGCTCGGTCATAGGGCCCCTCATGTTCGGCATATGCTTCTCTGAGGTACAGGCTAGCACAGGAGGACTTAGGCTGAAAAGGTTTGCAGACAACTGCAGACTAGAGGCCATGATTGATTCCCCAGCTGATACAGACACCTTCCATAAGGGTGTCACTGGGATGGATACCTGGTGTCAATAACATGGCCTCAAGCTGCATGCCACAAGGTGCATAAACATCCCCTTTGGATTACACCAATCACCTGCAGACTATCACATAGATGGTAGTCCCCTACATACATAAGACATAATAAGGGATCTTAGAACCCAGGTAGATAGCATTCACTCCTTTGATAACCATATTGGCAAGGTGGTGTGGATATCCTTCTACGTGGCCCCCTAATCTCTAATGGGTTTGTAGCCAGAACATAGACAGCCATTGTGACTCTCTACTCATGACTTCTGAAACACATTAAAGGGTACAACACCCCATTTGGGATGTACCTTATGAGACAACAGCATTGGCTTGAAACACCACAACATTACCACACCAAGAGGAATACTGACCTCCGAAGGATGAAGTATGCAGCCCAACTACAGAAACTCCAACTGTACTCGTTTACATACCGTGTACTCATAGGTGATCTCTGCTGGACATACAAGTCTCATGTCCAAAATAATATTGATGGATATGCTCCACATAAGCAAAAGCCCCTGAGAGCCACATGCTCTGGGATATGTACCTAAACGCAATGATGACTAGGACCTGCTGGGGGGATACATTCCTGACCTGACATTCCCCATGCTTTGGAACATGATTCCTATGTACATCAGGCAGGGACCCTCAATAGCACTCTTCAAGAGATATCTCGATGGGTGTATGGGAGATAGACATGTACATCAGGGATCACTGCAGTGGCTCTGCTGTACAGAGGTGCAGTAAACTAATGGCTCTGCTGTTTGCAGGCACAGGAAACTAACATAGGGAGGTGGCACAAGCCAAAACACTGTAGCTAGGCTTATGAATGGCCTAGACCAGACAGCATAGTACCTACCTATGAACCTATGAACCTATTACATGTCCTTTGTGCATGGATAATTAACTAGCTCTTCCATTTCAATTAGCTATCATGCTAATACACTCTCTGGTGACTACAAGTCATATGCATCCTGTTATTGTGTATTGTACATGCCAATAGACATACCTTATGTTTGCATAACATAACAGTAATGCTATGTAAAATGTTACACATATATACCTACAATACTGTACATTACAAATTTTTTGGCACAATATCCCACAATGCAAATTATAATTGCACAGCAGGACCAACTTAGGCATGATATTCTCAGTAATACGCCCATACATATGCCTACTGTTACAGTATATCAGCATATACTATCCCCTGTTATGGCACATACTTGTTGGACCAACCCTGCCACTGACAGCAGCTGGAGTGGAATTGTTATGTTCAAAGTTCTTATATAGCATCCCTTGTGGTGTATGAGGTGTTTACCTTGTGGTCTACAGCAGTACACACGATTTCTACAAGCATTGCTATGCTCAACAATACATCACTACATAATACCTTTTCCCACTATATGCATTGCGTACACTTTAATTATTACAGAACAGGTACCTCATACACTGACATACTGAGTGTTCTACATACCTTATTAGTAAACCGAGTTGTCGTTGATAGTAATTTAAATCCTATTCGGTTTGTGTTGCAATCCTCGTTGTAATGTTTTGCTTGTATATACAGACGGTTTGAATGTATGACAAGCCATCCTTTTATACTTAGATATCAGTAACATGTGGTATCCTGCCAACAATTGGTGTTCCGGAGTAGATGATTGCATGCACATCAGCTGTGCAGCTACTCCATTAGCCAATGACATGGCAACAGTGGTGTATAATTGAATACTCCACTTGGGCATTGTCCCTTTACCCTACCTTCAAGGAAGATGGCCTGGATGTGTTGTTTGTGATGAATTGCAACAGCTATATGGAGACACACACAGATATATTACCTTCATGGTCCCCATGGATTGTGTGTAGTGGCTAGAGAATGTAGTTATACATGTGAGTCTAGCTGTTATATTTCTGAACATTGCTACTTCTGCAGGGTTTGTACCTGATACATCTGCAAATATTTAGGTGTGGCAAGGATTTTGGGCAGCTCAAGGCTGTGTGGCTATGCATAGAATGTTAGGTGTTTTGAACTGTGCTCACCTGACATCTTTGCTATACTGTACATGTGTATCATAGTGTGCTGTTAATCAGTAATTTGTAACACTTCCTGGTGTATGCACAGCCGTCTGATACGGGATTATTGGAACCAAACCCTGTAACATCAGTGGCTGTTCCATTGTACAACAGCAACTATTTAACATAGGGCCATTTTAGTGTGTCTCTGACAATTGATGTTAAGGCTTCTGCAGATGTCATAGAGTGAGTGGATGTTTGTGATGTATTACAATTGTTTCGGGTGTGGGGGAGATGTAGGTGGGTGTACATAGCAGATGCAGGTGTGTAGGAACTGCATTTATACATATTCAATATGTGTGTGAGGGCTCCTTCCCTATTTGAAGACCTATCCTTTAGTAGACTAATCCTATGGTAATTGCAGGCTGATTCATTAAGCCATTGTTAATTGGTTCCTGTATAACATGCAGGTGATGTTGGTCCTTCAGTCCCTTTGGAAATACATCGGTAT